>NC_059211.1:46257470-46462470 GCF_020615455.1 Coregonus clupeaformis | reverse complement strand
CATGTCCCTGCGGCTCTCAGAGTGATCCACCTCCACTTCGTCCTCCTCATCCTCATCATCTGGGTCCTGTGTGGCGGCCTGGGCAAGGTCCAGGGGAGAGCAGTACTCGCTGGGGCCCCCGGGGGCCCCGTTGCTGTGGGCCCCGTTGTCATGGTTAAAGTGCAGGTGTGTGGGCATGTCCCTGAGCTCTGGCGTGCTGCAGCTGCTGCTCCAGTGGGCCCCTCTCTGGAAGTATTCTAGATACTCCCGGGCCCGAAGTCGATTCCCCTGCTGACCCCATCTTCCTCCACCCTTCCCTCCCTCCCCCTCATCATCATCATCCTCTCCTCGCTCACTGCCCCCCTATGAAAAAACAAAACAGGACTCCATAACTCTCATACACTCACGATCATACTCAAACACACACAACAGAAGCACACATGACCATGAATATGACCACGCTACTTCGATTCTACATTTTGAAGCGTAGCATGTAACTGCAATATGCTTAGTCTGTAGAATGCAGCTTGTGAAAGAGCACGCTGTCCTGAGACTCAGAGACTGATGTTGGCCCAGCATGGGTAAGTGTTAAAAGTTCAGTGTTATTGTGACACCAGGGTGTGGATGTGTGTGAGAGAGAGAGATTAATGAAGGGCATGATGTAAGCGTGCTGACTATGTGATGGCCAAAGACTGATGATGGAGTGTTTGTTTGTTAGCGTGACGCGAGACAGAGGTTGTGTGGTACGTGGTCTATGGTGGCGCAGTTGGATGGAAATCAAGAATGACACTTACAACACAATAGTTGTAACTCAAAACAAGAGTGGTTTGACTGATTTCCACATAGGCCACACTAAATACATGTATTTTAACTGTAAGTCGCTTTGGACAAAATCGTTTGCTAAGTGACTATATTTTGATGCAGATCTACCCACAGGGAGACATACTAGTAAAGGCCATGTGATGGGATGTAATGATAGGACAGAGACTGTTGACGGAGTGTTAGTTTGTGTTGTCATGACGACCAGCCTACCGGCGGGGAGAGCACTTTGGTGTCCAGCAGGTGAGTGCAGACTTCCTGGACGGGCGGGATCTCCAGCAGGCGGGCGGCGGCCAGGATTTCTCCCACGGAGCTGTGGCTGACCGTCAGCGTGGCTGTGTAGGCAAAGTCCAGCAGGGCGCCCAGGGCCTCGGCCGTCACAAAGTCTATGGTGTAGACTTTCTGCTGGTTGGCGGTGGGGCCCGAGGTGAACAGCTTGTGGAAGTAGGAGCTGCAAGATGCCAGGACTGAGCGGTGGGCAGTGAACTCCCTATCCTGGGTGATCAGGAGCACGTCGCACAGCAGGCCGCTGAGGCGCTGCTTGTTCAGACTGCCCAGGATGTCTGCGCTGTGCTCGGGGAAGGGGATGCCCACTGGGCCTTCCTCCGCTGCCTCCCCTCCCCCCCAACCCCTGAGCCGCCGCCCGCCCCTCCCACCGGCTCCCGACGACATCTTCCACCAGCCTGCCGCCGAGCCGCCAATCACAGCCGCCGCCCGCGTGTCCGTCCTGCCGTCTGTCCGTCTGCCTGTCTGAGGGAGGAAGAGGAGAAAAGGAAGAGGGGGAGAGGAAGAGGAGGAGAGGATCAGTTCTCAGTCTTTAAGACACACATATGCTCAATTCAATTCCTAGCCAATACTCCTTGGGATTGGATTGGTACAATATTACAGTAGCAATGCATGGTAGGCATTGGGGTAAGGGCTGGGGGTTATTTTGAAATTGCAGTAATTTCAAAGTGCTCTGACAAGCCTCAGCCTTCACACCGGAGACAATACATGAAAATAATATTGGCAAGAGTTGCATGTGGGCAATTTCACGGTAACGGAATTAGTCTGATTCCAATTTTATACTTTAAAAATGTATGCCAAACTAAAACTATTGATTTAACAGTTAAACAAACCATAAAACTCTATGCACAAGGACTACTTTGAACAATTTACACAGAACATTTCACAAAAACACATTTACTGGAAGAACTGAATTATGGTAAATTCTGAATTATGGTGAAATCCCCCTCAGTTTTTTATGCGACTATGTTTTCCAAAAACTCTTAAATATCTGCTCCGAATTAAGAATCAAAGATGCCTGCAGAGAGAATGGGGTGTCAGCTATGATATGATAACTTGAGTTTAAAAAAATTATATTTTGGTTATTGAACTACAGTAAGTGAAGTGAATTTACAACCGTTAATGGAATTACGGTAACAGAATTAGATCATGGATCCCTGATCTGTACTATACAGAAATGCTTAATTCTGGATATGAATATCATTATCTTCATGGTGATGTATACTGAATAGGTACACAAAGGTAGAAATATGCAATATCCTTATTTTGCCTATTTGGCTATTATTCTAAAGACCAGCTATTATCCCAAAAAAGACCAAATTTGATTGGTCCAGACCACACCAAATCTGAACCAATCATAGATATCTATGTTTCACAAGTTTGAAAATCACAGTACAGCACAGTAGATATGTTCAGTACATTATACTGTACTCTACTCGTGTTTTCTACGCCACTGTATAGTACTGTACAGTGGCGGTTAGTGCCATTCAGGATTTGGGAGGACTATTCCATTCACTAGGTCAATGTAACATCGATAGGTTTAGGCTACTACATGATTATTGAATTTGCCCTATACCCATGAGGTTGCTACAACCTAGCCTACAAATGAAAGTTTATAACGTAAGTGCACAGGTCAAGAGACAAATTAGAGTAATCAAGGTGACAGACAGACAGTGACACATTCAGTACCGCCTTGCACACTCTTGCCTGCATCGAGCTGATCTAGGGTGTAATCATTAATCCAAACTGTTACAAAATGTTCCGTTTCTATTGGATAGATTCTTGTAGGTTCCTCCCCATTTTGTTTGCTTCCGTTTAAGAAATATCTTGCAACAGAATCTGCGGTATGACTACGCCCCTGAGCACCTGTACACACAGTTAACTTTCATAGAGCCACATACAGCATGATCACTTTGCTTGTTGTATAATTCCTTCTCGCATCTACACGCTCTTCTCCTCTGACCATCACTTCGCTTGTGTACTCTACTTTTCTTTACTTTACTGTTCTTTGTCTCTGTACTGCTGTCCAAACTTGTGAAACAGATGTCTATGATTGGTTCAGATTTGGTCCGGCCAGGGCAGACTGACCACATTTCAACTACTTTTCAACGTCCATGGACGTCCAGGATCGGTCGGTGCTCAGTGGGTGAGGATGTTTGTTACGGTAAATTGAAAGAGGGTAGGTGGTAGGTGTAATGGTAGGTGTCTGTAAGAGCTGGGAGATGTGACATTAACTGGAGAATGAATAGAGAGACAGAGAGAGGTTGTCCAGACTGTTTTCACTGTCTTGCTTAGACCACCAGACGACAGAATGAAAACAGTTATGAGCTGAACATAAGTTTGCCAGGAGGACAGTAGCAGGTGACCCAACTGTGGTTTGTGACAACTATGATTTCCCATTGTAGCCAATTCAATTGCAGTAATTCCGTTACTGATTTATCGGTAATTCAGATACCGATTTGGTAACAGAATTAAGAGTTTTAATCACTTAATAATTCATTAAGAAAACTTGATATTAGTTAAAACACTATAATTGGTAGGTCTACCTTTACTTGTTACTTCTGTGAACTTTCATTGTCCTCCCTCATGAGGGAGAGAAATTACAAAATATCTTAAAGATATGTAGGTTTGTGGTAACGGAATTACAAGGCACAACGTTTCTTAAACTTACAGAAGGCAAACCATTTCAAAATATACAGTAAGTGTTGATATTCGTTGGCAGGGGTCTTTTCATCAACATTGTGTTTTAATGTATTTCTAATACCTTTTCTGGTATATGTATCTAAGACTCCTTTTCCATCTGTTTGACCAGAAATCAAAGCCAGAAGTTTACATACACTAAGTTGACTGTGCCTTTAAACAGCTTGTAAAATTCCAGAAAATGATGTCATGGCTTTAGAAGCTTCTGATAGGCTAATTGACATCATTTGAGTCAATTGGAGGTGTACCTGTGGATGTATTTCAAGATCTACCTTCAAACTCAGTGCCTCTTTGCTTGACATTATGGGAAAATCAAAAGAAATCAGCCAAGACCTCAGAAAAAAAATTGTAGACCTCCACAAGTCTGGTTCATCCTTGGGAGCAATTTCCAAACGCCTGAAGGTACTACGTTCATCTGTACAAAAAATAATATGCAAGTATAAACACCATGGGACCACGCATGCGTCATACCGCTCAGGAAGGAGATGCGTTCTGTCTCCTAGTGATGAACGTACTTTGGTGCGAAAAGTGCAAATCAATCCCAGAACAACAGCTCCCAGAAGGACCTTGTGAAGATGCTGGAGGAAACAGGTACAAAAGTATCTATGTCCACAGTAAAACAAGTCCTATATCGACATAACCTGAAAGGCCGCTCAGCAAGGAAGAAGCCACTGCTCCAAAACCGCCATAAAAAAGCCAGACTACGGTTTGCAACTGCACATGGGGACAAATATCGTACTTTTTGGAGAAATGTCCTCTGGTCTGATGAAACAAAAATAGGCCATAATAACCATCGTTATGTTTGGAGGAAAATGGGGTAGGCTTGCAAGCCGAAGAACACCATCCCAACCCCGGGACCACCCATACGTAAAAATGTATGCACACATGACTAAGTCGCTTTGGATAAAAGCGTCTGCTAAATGGCATATTATTATTATTATTATTATTATAAGAACGGGGGTGGCAACATCATGCTGTGGGGGTGCTTTGCTGCAGGAGGGACTGGTGCACTTCACAAAATAGATGGCGTCATGAGGAAGGAAAATTATGTGGATATATTGAAGCAACATCTCAAGACATCAGTCAGGAAGTTAAAGCTTGGTCACAAATGGGTCTTCCAAATGGACAATGACCCCAAGCATACTTCCAAAGTTGTGGCAAAATGGCTTAAGGACAACAAAGTCAAGGTATTGGAGTGGCCATCACAAAGCCCTGACCTTAATCCTATAGAAAATGTGTGGGCAGAACTGAAAAAGTGTGTGCGAGCAAGGAGGCCTACAAACCTGACTCTGTCAGGAGGAATGGGCCAAACCTCACCCAACTTATTGTGGGAAGCTTGTGGAAGGCTACCCAAAACGTTTGATCCAAGTTAAACAATTTAAAGGCAACGCTACAAAATACTAGTTGAGTGTATGTAAACTTCTGACCCACAGGGAATGTGATGAAAGAAATAAAATCTGAAATAAATAATTCTCTACTATTATTCTGACATTTCACATTCTTAAAATAAAGTGGTGATCCTAACTGACCTAAGACAGGGAATTTTTACTAGGATTAAATGTCAGGAATTGTGAAAAACTGAGTTGAAATGTATTAGCCTAAGGTGTATGTAAACTTCTGACTTCAACTGTATGCCTTTAATTTCTCAAAAATATAGACTCCGCTTTCATTTGACACCCAATTAGATATGCTCCTATGAACTTCACGTCAGTGCTCATCGGTCCTTTTAGATGGAAATGCCCATGTGTTGAAATGTTGCTTACTAATATCACAATAATGTGGCTTGTCATTAACAGTAATGGACCAGTTTTGACTCTGCTCACTCTGATACTAAAGATCAAATCACGTCAGAGTTACTATGAAGAACCCAAAGTTTACAAAAATGGCTGATTTCTCTGTCAACACCCCATCACTACAACAGTGGTTCTCATACGCGAGGGGTCGGCAGGGAACTCAGTCCAGCTTTCAACTTACTCTTGAAAGTTGTAATAGTAGAATGCAATTTCGAAATTGGGTAGTGCATAATCTGTTTTCTTGTCGTCATGTCAATCATTGCATACGTTAAACACCAGGCCCCAGAGTCCACTAAAGAGCCTGGAGGTGAGCCATGTTGTAACATCACCAACGTACAACACTACAGTTACCATGATTTCACTGACGAACAGTTATTGGCAGACTTACTGTATTTACAGACCAATCTAATAGAAAATAAAGTATAGCTAGGGCATACATCCTTCAGTGTTGAATTAGCTGTATCCGGAATGCTGGATATATTGGCCCACTGCTGAATCTATTACCATGAGAGAGAGTGAAGGGCAGTTTAAGGGAGAGCAGGGAGGATCAGAGTGCATGCTGGGAGGAGGAGCAGAGGCGGGGCTGTGCAGCAGAGTGTGCATCGCTCTGTGTCAGTTAGGGGAGGGGGAGGCTGCCGGTTACAGACCCCGTGGAAAAACTCCACTGGAGGATGACAACACGCACAAGCTGAGAGCGATCGGTATTAAAAAGGGAGGTTGTCAATCCGGTCTGAGCCGGTTACCCCACCCTGTACTGTGTGCCAAGTTTCAGGAAAGGCTGTCCCCTCGCTCACGTGTGCGAGGGGGATTAAAATTATAGACTGCAGCCTGCCTTTGCGGGGGAGGGGGGCTCAGCAACGCAAGCCCTCCCTGATTTGTCCATTTACACACACACACGAAAGCCAGTCCCCCCCCCATCTGCCAGGGAGACCCAGCAGGGGGTGAGGCCAGGGGGATTATTCTCGATAAGAGCAATGCATTCAAATGACATTCCTTCAGATCAAGCCTCTTGGTATGTACACTAGACCTGCTCAACCTGGCTGCCTCTCCTCTCCCCTGCTCGGCTCTATCCCACACCTCCTTACAAAGCTACACCTCTCTCCACACCTAGAATCCTGGCACCATGTCAACACTAACCACAGGTCATACTTAGGTAATGCTCTCTGAGAAGTCAACTCTGTGTAGTGCTACAAACCTAACTGCACTTTCTCTGCTATTAACTCCACTCCTTCAACACTGTGACAAAGGTTAATATCCTTAACTAGACCTGTCAGTCATGTCAACTCATGTGACATAAACACCTAATAAACTGCCCACTGTGTAAGAAAATGGTTTGCTCCTAGTGAGTCACGTGGCCGTGGCTTGCTATATAAAGCAGGCAGACAGGCATCGAGGCATTCCGTTACTGTTAGATTGAACGTTAGAATGAGCAAAACGCGTGACCTAAGCGACTTTGAGCGTGGAATGATCGTCAGTGCCAGGCGCGCTGGTTCCAGAATCTCAGAACCGTACGGCTTCCTGGGCTTTTCACACACACACACACGACAGTGTCTAGGGTTTAGCGAGAATGGTGCGACAAACAAAAAACATCCAGTCAGCAGCAGTCATGTGGGCGAAAACAGCTTGTTGATGAGAGGTCTAAGGAGAATGGCAAGAATCATGCAAGCTAACAGGTGGGCCACAAACAGGCAAATAACGGCGCAGTAAAACAGTGGTGTGCAGAACGGCATCTCGGAACGCACAACTCGTCGGCCCTTGTCATTGATGGGCTACTGCAGCAGACGACCACACCGGGTTCCACTCCTATCAGCTAAAAACAAGAAGAAGCGGCTCGTAGGCACACGATCACTGGGCAATTGAGGAGTGGAAAAACATTGCCTGGTCCGACGAATCCCGGTTCCTGTTGCGTCATGCTGATGGCAGTCAGGATTTGGCATAAGCAGCATAAATCTATTGCCCCATCCTGCTAGGTGTCATTGGTACAGGCTGGTGCCGGTGGTATAATGGTGTGGGGAATGTTTTCCTGGCACACGTTCGGTTCCTTGATACCAATTGAGCAACGTTTCCATGCCCCGAAGAATTCAGGCTGTACTGGAGGCAAAGGGGGGTCCGATCCGGTACTAGATGGGTGTACCTTATAAACTGGCCATTGAGTGTATAAATGCTTTTCTAAGCATGGAAAACCGGTACATCTGTCTCGTGGTAATCTTAAAACAAACAAGCTTGCAGCCTTGCACATGCAAATAATACTGTCCCACTTGCTCCCATTGAGAGTAGTTTGTGTCTTTTATTCATGACATAAAGGCCTTTCATTTCGGCTCAAACCCAGTTAGCCTACTCTCTTTCTCCTTTAACCCTCTACCATTCTGATACGCAACTGACCACACCGCCACTACAACCTCTCCCATTGTCTTTCTGATAAAACTGCCCTGTCTGACATGGCATGGGCAAATGTTATTATCCTCCAGCTCTCATCTGAATATGCTGTGGGAGGGGAGTGAGGGCAGAGAGGGCAACCACAGGGATAACGGTCACGTCCTTCACAGTGTGGAAATAGATCCTGGGTGAGCCCAGAGACTCAAGCCAAGTCAACCTGCTCTCACTGATGCTGCTGCTTACTTCACCAGGCTGCTGGGCTGGCCCCTGGTGCAAACCTGCTTACCCATTATCCCCTGGACATATATGCCTGATCCTGGGTCACACACAGATCTGTGGCGGGGAGAGGAGGCTGAGAGGAGTTCAAAACAGCCTAGCTCCCTCATACAGTCAACTGAGGCATCCAGGTGCTCTGTCCTGTCCTTTACACAGGAGCTATGGGGAGAGTAGAGGCCCTGGACAGGAATAACCCACAAAGATTACCAAAGAAAGAAAGAGGAGGAGAAACTGTGCAAACAAACCTGATCCTGACACCTTCTCATGGCTTGAAACATTCCTTATCACTTATTCATGGCTGTGGGTGACAGAGGCCGCAGCACCACACCGTCTCAATTCCCAGGGCTGCCACCGACCCAGAGCTGCCTGCCTGGTTCACTGGGTCCCACTCCGCATGCACAGGGTGCTGCTTTGCAAGTCAAACCACTACTTACTGCTGCAGATCCCACTCCTCCCCCACCATCACTCAACACTAACCCCTGCGCGTGCGCCAAGCAAACGTTGAGAGCAGCTATCAAGATGAGATTTCGGGGATGATCCAACGCAAGACTCTAGGACAGGGATCATCAACTAGATTCAGCCGCAGGCCGATTTTTTCTTGAGCGGATGGTCGTGGGCCCGGAACATAATTACAAATAATTTAAAGACTGCAAATTGACTGCAAACAGCCCAAATGGATATATTTGACTAAAACATAATCATTTCAAACCTTGCTTACATTTGTATATGATCACGTGTCTCTCTATTATGCGTGGGAATACTTGGGAATAGATTTCCAAAATTGAAATCACTTGGAGACGATTTCTTGGTGTTTATATAGTCTTATGTCCAACAATGAAAATTCTCAAAAATAAAATTAATGTTTTTGGTTTTTGCTCAGAAAACCTGGGGGTACAAATAAAACCAACGGGCCACCAGTTGGGGAACCCTGGGTTTTTCTTAAAACCTGTGAGTGATAGATGGGCTTCTCCCCTAGCTAGTTCCCTTCTTATTTAATTACCAATGCAGTGATATGTTGTGGTTAAACCGGTAGTTATAAAAGTGGTTATAAACTGGGTGGTGCGTTTACCTGGAAATATAATCTCAGGTGAACTGGAAGCAGTATCAAAGGATCTACAGTCTGTCCTACACATACCATTCATTCCTGGAGTACAATGACTAGCGACCTTACCTAGATCAACCTCAGGTGTTCCTTACATGACAACAATTAATGTCACTTAAACTCTAAGTTCTTTACTATGATGCTTTTTAAGCGCAGTCAACACCACAATACTTTGTTGCTCTGCTGAAGGGAGCAACAGAGACCAGAAAACAAGCGTCCTTAGCAGTACAAGCAGTGCAAGTGTGTGGGCGATCAGTAGCATATCTGTGAATAACCAAACCAGAGTGAAACAACGACAGCAGAAGCCAGGGTCTAACTCCTAGAAGCATAGATTGGGTAATACAGATGGACAGCAGAGTTCAAGCAGGTTGTCTCTCCCTGGCTGACTGTCACAGGATAAGCCCAGCCCCCTGATGATTAGTGACAGGAGTGCATGAAAGCCCAAAGAAAGGGAATCACTGGACCGGGGTCACCAGGGTTCAAGGTCAAGTCACAGAGGATATTACAGGATAATCAGAAATGCTATGTGGAGGGGAGGGGGGAGGGGGAGGGGGGTGGCTGGCCAGTTCCAAGAAGAACAGGATTCTGACTGAGGTTGAGCCTGCCTGGCCTAGTGCTAGTGTGGCTGTGTGAGTCATTACTACCAGGCTTGCTAGGATAGGAAGCCTGATTGGTTGTATTGGGAGCAAGCAGGAAGAGGGTGAGCAACTGATAAAACTGGAGTTGTGGGGCTGGGCTGCTTGACTTGAAATGGCAGATGGCTGCCAAAAATCAGACAATGCCCCTGACTGAAAGGTAGTGGGTGAGGCAGTCTTAAAAGCTCACAACCTTGACATCAGCCCACGGAACACTGTCAAATGAAAGTGTCTCAGAGACTTGAGAAACCTTTACTTAGCCACTGTAAGAAATTAACCCCTCACTGCAGGAAGGGTTCGACACCATTATCTAAAATCCCTATATCATGTTTGTCAATAAAAGTTTAGAGCAAGGGGAAGTGGGAGATTTTTATGATTTAATTTCAAAGGTCTAAATTCCTTTAAGGGTACCATTACCCCAGAGATCAAGAGATAGCTGGAGAGCCACTGTCGGGAATCACTAACTCACTACTGTATGGGTTAACTGTACCATCCCCCTCCTCCTTGCAAAGTAAAGTAAACCAAAGTGAAGGCTCTACTTGGCTTTCCTTGCCTTCCTCCTCCAGCCTGACTTAGCTGGTCCAGAAACAGCCGTGCACATCTGGCAGCAGTGTTACAGAGACACAACCTCTTCTGCTGCTGGAGCTAGACTTTCCTAACACTGCCATGCTGTCAGTCAGGAAGTAGTGGATCCAAACTCCCACGTGGCACCAGAAACAGAACCCCTAGTAGGCCGTTAGCTACACCCATAGTGCCAAGTCCAGCAGCAACTCCTCCCCTGAGCCAATCTGTGTGCGCTGCCGTACATTGTAGGCAGAGGACTTCCTGTGTGTCTGTGACAGGCGTGTAACAGAACCCGCTCTGTTATCAGATGACCATCCCTCTTTCTCCCTCTCGCTTGCTCTCTCAGTCACCGGCCCACCACATTGCCCACTTCCCCTTCAGCTTTCTGGGGAAGCTAAAACACCCACCCACCAGCCCACGTCTAGAGATGAGAACTCACCAACCATGAGATTGTCATATGGTACCCTCCCATGATCACAGGAGAGTTTGGCTAACTCTCATTTATCCCTACGTAGTGCCTTAGGTCAACATGGGATTACTCACTCAGACAATAGTTGTCAGAAAAACCAAATGTTTAAGGTTGTCTCGAGTCTAATGTATAAAAACAACGACAACATCCAGCAAAGCCACAAAAAACGTGTGACATCTTGGAGACAACCCACCCCCATAAAAGTAAACAATGTACGTGACTCACAACACAACGGCCTAGTCTAACCTTGGGCTGCATCTCAGCCTCTAATTTGATCAGGTTGTGTGAGCTGCTTGCTTCATAAACCAGCAGGCCCAGAACAGTCCCTATGACTCCCCCAAGACTCCACGACAACAACACAACACACAGAGCCCTGTCTGTCTGTTTGTCAGCTTGAGCCAGGAGCAGTGGGACATTTAGCTGCTGACAAGGGGAGTTTACCCTTAATAAGGGGGCAGCTTATAGTTTAGTGCACCACCCAAAAGCAACATAACCCAAAAAAACGAGGCCTTCCAAGGCCTGGCAGTGTAATAGCATGCAACCTGTCTCCTCCTGTCACTGTGGACCTGCTAGTTTGGGGCATTATAGTGCATAACATACAGGAATATCAAACTGTATTCAACATGCTCACCGCCAAATTGATGGGTGGTGTCTAGGGCCTACCCACAGCTACTGAAGTCCCCTACAATTCCTCTTGAGTCTATTGTGGGTAACATGGAGTCTCCCAACTTAACCTCTTAGTGGAATTTACTCAGGCTGAAAGAAAGTACAGCCTTTTGCAATTGGCACTCAGGAGTGGCATGAGTAACATTATGACATCAACACTGTAACATTTGACAGAATTAATAATGTTTCAAACTCTGTCTCTGAAAGCTAACCAAACACTTCCCTGAGTCTGGACGTCTTACAATAAACCACTCCCCTCCCTCTCTCGCTGTACCCGCACACTTCAAAACAAGTCCAACAAGTATGTGTTGCCAGGAATATGCATCCATGAATGAGAAAAATAATGTATGTTCCTGCAACGTCTTTTTTGACAAACCACCAATGTACGGACAGATACCGTAGACTAAATGAAGCTGTGACACAAATCACACAATGCCATAGGGGCTACTTGAGGCAAGGGGGATGTAGAGAATGACAAAAAGGGTGTGGGCAGCCGTGGAGAAGAACTGAAAGTTAATAAACGAATAAAGGAGTTCAAGGGCAGAGGGTAAAGTTTCCAGTTGCTCAAGGTTCCATGTGCTGTGATTGTGTTATGGCAGCTCGTTTACTACACTCCACTAACGAGGTGAAATTGTCTACAAGAGGTGTCACATTTTCTTCCATCCCGTCCCAGTTGTGCCTGGAGGTAAGGATATATAAAGGATCTGCAGTTGGCTCCCTTATTCCTAGTCTCATACATTAATAACAACAACAATAAGCATTAACATTACACACAATAACACTATTTCAGATGATTAGATTAACAACTACTCATTTAAATCAACCCAGTAAGTAAAGGGTTAAAAGGGCACAGTGTGTATTGCCAAAACTTTAAGACAACAACAGTCTCTCTAAACATGATGTGCTCAACCTGCTCTGAGCAGTGCCCTATTTGCCGTCTCTTTTTTATCTGCAAGTGGGTCAGGAACTCTGAACTCTACCAAGCCCCATCTCTCTCTCTTACACACGCAGATCCTGGTATTTATTTCCTAAGCTCTCCCCCTCCTCTTTCACTCTCCTCAGTGTCAGGAGAGAGTGCAGTTTGAGCTCTTACCAGCTGGGCTGAAGCAGAAGCGTATGTCCCTTCCCCAGGCCCTGTCCGGCTCTCCTGCCTGCTCTGCTGTCTCCGTGTCTGAGCAGGGCCCTGCCTGGTGCCTCAGTACTGGAGCTTTTGCAGACAGGAAACTTCCGAGTGGCCCTAGTCATACAGGCAAGCCCTTGCCTGATCCCAAACAAGCAGACACCTACCACCCCCCTCTATTTTCAGCCCACTGCTCCGCTCTGGCATCTCTTCCCCCTCTGTGATTGGCTTGACAGCTGCTCACTCACCACACCTCCTTGCTGGGATAGGCTGGCAGCTGTTCCCTTTCCTGTATGGCCAAGGGCAAGGCACTCTGGGATGTGGAGTCCTTAAACACTATTTGACCTGTTTCACAGCCCCTGCTGCGAACTACGAGTCCCAGCTTTCCGTCCCTCACCACCCCCACTTCTCCAAGCCTGTTCCAACGTAAGCACTCAGGGCTGAATTATACACTTCAGGATGTTGCTAGCAGAATGCCAGGTATTAAAAGTACAGACCAGCCATCAAACAGGGCCGTGCTGCATACGAAGAAATGGGTCTCGACCAGAACTGTCTAAGCCACAGCCAAACACTGGGGTAGCATTCAGTGACACAACCCCTCTGTCTATGTTTTAAACACACATCAAGACTCCTGACCTAAATGAACACATTCTTATTCTGATAAATTCCAAAACAGCAGGAAAGAATGTACAATAAAGCTAAAATATATTTAACACGCATTGTTCGTAACTTCTCTCTCCAAGCATGATTTCTTAGTGAATGACACCATCCCGAAAAGTCATTCGCTTGTCATCGTACCTTGTCCTATAAAATTAGTTTTGGTTCCTCCTTCCTCTTCTTTAGAACCCACCCTCCTGAACGTCCCCATCCTCCTCCTCCCCTAAGTGCTTCCACCTGCCTGAAAAGTTAATGCCTCAAACAAACCAAATAAAACGTTATCACAGCAAGCCCAAAAGGTAAAAGCAGGAATCAGAGAAGTAGTTTAGCAGGAATAAAAACAGAACCATAACTACTGTAAGGATATATAAAGGATCTGCAGTTGGCTCCCTTATTCCTAGTCTCATACATCTCACCCACCCCCTTGGTCTCTCGTCTCTCTCTCTGTCCCCCTCCCTCATTCTCCTCTCCTCCTGTGCCTGCTCCCTCCTGTCGACAGGCCCTGGGTGGACAGTGGGGGGTAGGCAGGGGTGCCTTTAGCTCACCTGCGATGGCCGTGGTGGTGCTTGTTGTGGGTTAGCTCAGCCCTCCTCTCCTCCTCTCTGGAGCTCTCTCTCTCTCTCTAACTGTCGTGCTGCTCAAAGCCCCATATGCGCTAACCAAGCAGCAGCAGATAAACTCAATTCCCTTCCTGGTTTCTGGAGGGCAAAGAGGTCCCTCCCTTTCTCTCGCTCTCCCTCCCTCTCTCTTAAAGAAACAGCATTCCCCTCAATGTTGCTCTTCCTCTCCTCTCCGGGGAGCAAAGTAAAAGAGATATTCACCTGCGATCAAGAGTGGACATTCGTCATATCAATCACATAATAAAAAATGACAAATGAGTACTTGACTTCATCCTCTTAGTTTTGAAAATATATGTCGATACAGTTGTAAATAGCATCCAGATTAATTGGCCATGATCTGATTATAGTTGTTGCTCGTCTTTTCTCTTCTCTCCTACTGTATCGCTCTCTCGCGCCTTGAGATGAGTCGCACCCACCCATCCCATAGCCTGAGGTCCTAGTGTCCCACCCCAAAAACAAGCCTTGGCACATTCCAGGACACAGCAACCCCCTCAACACTCATACCTCCCGTCTCTCCCCCTTCTCACGTTGTACAGTAATACCTGTATACAGGTAAGGCTTTAGAACATGCCTCACCTCTTCATTTATACCAAGCCCACTTTCACCAATGTTTCTTAGGCGGCGTGTAAGACACCAGTCAAAATCAATCACTTGGCTTTATATCGTTTATAAGGACAACTCATTTTTACTGATTTCTAACACGCCTACGCACATTTTCTACACTGTACACCTGGACAGTCACAGTCAGTCACACTGCAGTAGAGTGGGATGGAGATCTTCCATACTCTAAACTATATTTGACTGGCCTACACACGGAGTATGAATGCATTTATCATGTATGAGGTGAAATGGCTTACCTTATGTAATGTGATGAAACAGCTAGCCATGAATGGTGTCTCTTCGGTCTGATTGGAATCTGATGCACCCCACTGTGTGGCATGGCTTGGCACTGTGGGGAGAACTAGGCTAGGCATGCTCTGACAGAATGGGGAGAGGCAGTAACACATACCCAGCCTAGAGGGCAGTGTCTGCACTACAGTAGGTAGCAGAGGTAGTTCACAATCAGACAAAACGCATACTATATTTAAAAATGCAGGATCATTTCAGTTGATCAGGATCTATGCTATACATGTTCCACACTTAATATAAACGATTTACACGGCTAAAAATGATCGTTTAAAAAAACAAACAAATACAATTCTACTTTGCTTAAAAGTGAGTTACAGCTAAGAGAAAGATATAGCTACAATACATAATTTTCATACAAATCTGAAATAATTAACAAACCGTCAAACTGGTTAATTTTCCCTTCTGGTAGCTCTCCAGAGGTCAGCCATGTTTATTACAACAGTCTTCACAGTCCAATATAAACTAGTGCTCCCCCCACCACAGACACCCACCAACAACTCTGCTTTTGTCATTTGTGGCTGAGCCATGGTTTTGATTTAATTCAGGCCAAAGGCGAGAGAAACTTTAGTCAAACTATACTGAAGAACAATGCTGAGATAAATATCCTAGAAGTAGTTTTAATAGAAGTATCCAAAGCAGTTATCTGGGTGAAAGCTATTGTAATAGTATGTAGATACTTGGGAAATATGTTGCACATTCCGCATAGATCTGCCTTAGAGGATGTGTAGCATGTTATAACCTGAGTAAAGAACATCCTTTGGGACTTGTTACCTCCAATCTTTCCCCGTAAGCCTCAGGTAGGGTCCTCGGAGTGCTTTCTACACGTCTCATCTAAAGGAACGCTCCTGCAAGAGGGCAACGCCATTCAGTTCTTCCAATATTTTTTCTATTACTAACCACAAAATCCTCCCACATAAAAACAAATTGCCATAAACATTCACAAAGTTTTATTTTTACATTATAACCGTATCCAACACATTTTCTTAAAATAAAATGACATCTCTTCCATTTACCTTTAAACGAGTCAAAAACATTTTTAAGACTGCTAAATAGTACTTGCGTACTGTTTATAGCTTTATACACCTACAGGCTACAATGCATCCACTTTGTTACCAACAAATGCAAGTCTGTTGGGAATTATAAAATCAGCCAGCAGAGAATACATACATGGGCTCTTATAGACGACAGGCTAATACATGTTACAACCACGCTGGGACTTCACAAAGAGAAAGCTTGGAGCGTAGGTTACACTTACTCACGCAAAGCAAAACAGTGGAGCAGAACCGAAACACTCGGGGGAATAAGTTGAGTAGACTGGCAAAAAATCAGAACCCTTCAGAGCATCTGTAGTCAAGGTTAGAGAGATTCTAACTTGACACGAGCGTTCCTGGCAGTTGATACAAATACACGTAAAAAAAAAAAAAAAAACATGATCTCGGGTGTCTGGAAAATATAAAATGGTAAATCATGCCATTTTGTAAAATGAGCACATTTGATGTGTTTAATTACCATTATAATCAAATCAAAATGTCAACATTCAAAGTACTCCTCTCTCAAAACTGTACTGGTCATGAATGTACAAAACGAGGTACTTTGATCAGGCATTATATCCAAAACATTAGTCATGATGAGAACCTTCTTTGGTTTGCAGCCCTCCTGTACCTTCAAAGCACTTAACTTGATTTCTGTCATGGACACTTTTTCATTGTCAAAGATAGCCCCTCTACAGCCTACATCAATATGCTGTTGCACAAACCATGAACAACTCTCACACCATAGAACATAATACAGAATGTATCAATACAAAAGTGGTAAGATGATATCAATGGCAATTCATGAAATGATAAACTGGCAGTCCTTCCATGCTTTATACCTGATCTTTAATAAGATGATTGGAGAAAATAGCATGATGTGTATGGATCTACCCTGACACTGGTATGGGGAAATATGTGGTCATACAATGAGTAAATGGGCCCTGTTGATGATAAGTATACTTAAGAAAGAGCTGAAACCTCTTAAGAGCAAGATGAAAGGGGTGTCAAAGTGTGTGTGACAATGAGACACCGGGGATCCTGGTGTGGGAAGCAGCTTGGCGTTGGGCTGCTCATTCACTACCACGGGTGGGGGTGCTGGGTTGGTTGAGGCCCATGGTTTTACACATCCAGCCAGCAAAGTCCACCTCCTCCACCTCAGCACGCTTGATAAACGTGTGGTTCTAAACAATAACAAACAGTAAACGCAAGTTAGTTAACACATCAATATTAGTCCATGGCTGATATCGAAAGGGCATGTACAGTAGGGAACATAGCCAATTTGCAAACTACAAAATGTGGTTACAAACCTCAATTATATAATAAATATAGTAGAATACGTCATTTAGGAGACGCTTTTATTAATTTGTGCATACATTTCACGTACGGGTGGTCCCGGGAATCAAACCCATTATCATGACGTTGCAAGCGCCATGCTCTACCAACTGAGCTAGAGGACCATGAGCTACAGAGGACCAATGAACAAACAGAGCTGAACTGTCCAACTACAGTGAGGGAAAAAGGTATTTGATCCCCTGCTGATTTTGTACGTTTGCCCACTGCCCACTGACATGATCAGTCTATAATTTTAATGGTAGGTTTATTTGAACAGTGAGAGACAGAATAACAACAACAAAATCCTGAAAAATACAGGTCAAAAACGTTATAAATTGATTTGCAGTTTAATTAGGGAAATAAGTATTTGACCCCCTCTGCAAAACATGACTTGTGGTCCTCTGTAGCTCAGCTGGTAGAGCACGGCGCTTGTAACGCCAAGGTAGTGGGTTCAATCCCCGGGACCACCCATACACAAAAATGTATGCACGCATGACTGTAAGTCGCTTTGGATAAAAGCGTCTGCTAAATGGCATATTATTATTATTATTATTATGACTTAGTGGCAAAACCCTTGTTGGCAATCACAGAGGTCAGACATTTCTTGTAGTTGGCCACCAGGTTTGCACACATCTCAGGAGGGATTTTGTCCCACTCCTCTTTGCAGATCTTCTCCAAGTCATTAAGGTTTCGAGGCTGACGTTTGGCAACTCGAAACTTCAGCTCCCTCCACAGATTTTCTATGGGATTAAGGTCTGGAGACTGGCTAGGCCACTCCAGGACCTTAATGTGCTTCTTCTTGAGCCACTCCTTTGTTGCCTTGGCCGTGTGTTTTGGGTCATTGTCATGCTGGAATACCCATCCACGACCCATTTTCAATGCCCTGGCTGAGGGAAGGTTCTCACCCAAGATTTGGGAAAAACACCCCCAAAGCTAAATGTTTCCACCTCCATGTTTGACGGTGTGGATGGTGTTCTTGGGGTCATAGGCAGCATTCCACCTCCTCCAAACACGGCGAGTTGAGTTGATGCCAAAGAGCTCGATTTTGGTCTCATCTGACCACAACACCTTCACCCAGTTCTCCTCTGAATCATTCAGATGTTCATTGGCAAACTTCAGACGGGCCTGTATATGTGCTTTCTTGAGCAGGGGGACCTTGCAGGCGTTGCAGGATTTCAGTCCTTCACGGCGTAGTGTGTTACCAATTGTTTTCTTGGTGACTATGGTCCTAGCTGCCTTGAGATCATTGACAAGATCCTCCCGTGTAGTTCTGGGCTGATTCCTCACCGTTCTCATGATCATTGCAACTCCACGAGGAGAGATCTTGCATGGAGCCCCAGGCCGAGGGAGATTGACAGTTCTTTTGTGTTTCTTCCATTTGCAAATAATCTCACCAACTGTTGTCACCTTCTCACCAAGCTGCTTGGCGATGGTCTTGTAGCCCATTCCAGCCTTGTGTAGGTCTACAATCTTGTCCCTGACATCCTTGGAGAGCTCTTTGGTCTTGGCCATGGTGGAGAGTTTGGAATCTGATTGATTGATTGCTTCTGTGGACAGGTGTCTTTTATACAGGTAACAAGCTGAGATTAGGAGCACTCCCTTTAAGAGTGTGCTCCTAATCTCAGCTCATTACCTGTATAAAAGACACCTGGGAGCCAGAAATCTTTCTGATTGAGAGGGGGTCAAATACTTATTTCCCTCATTAAAATGCAAATCAATTTATAACATTTTTGACATGCGTTTGTCTGGATTTTTTTGTTGTTATTCTGTCTCTCACTGTTCAAATAAATCTACCATGAAAATTATAGACTGATAATTTCTTTGTCAGTGGGCAAACGTACAAAATCAGCAGGGGATCAAATACTTTTTTCCCTCACTGTCCATAGATGCACTTCAAATAACAGTCAACAGTTAATAGCTACTCACCATCAGCATCTTCAGGTCAGCTCGCTCTGCTGGATTCTTGATCAGACTATTAACACAAACATTTGATCATCTCCATGACTCCCGAGAAATCATTAGAACCCCCCCCACCAAAGAAGAATTAAAGGAACGCTTTCTCCACTATGGAATATGTTTCTCTCTAAACCCTCCAGAAGTTTATTGAGTTTGGTTAAGCTGCACAATAAATCTCATTCTGCTGACGTGGCCTAAATCATTCTCAAGAGATGAGAAAAGTACCTTTAAACGTACGTTTGCTCCACATTGCTCTATGCTCTGCCTATTGCCTACAATAATTCCTAAGACGTGTGTTGAGTCTACACACAGCCACCAAACAGAGAAAAGTCATTGTAAAACAACTGGGGATTCTATGCTGTCGATAAAAGGTGCTGAGGTAATTGGTACTATTCTTATTTGATCAATCCTTGGGCTCACCATTTTGTCACAAACTCGTTGAAATCGTTGGTGAAGACACCAAGTGGCAGCCTGGGAGGAGGCTGGGAATGAGGAAAAGGTGTGTAAGACAACAAATGTTATTTAAAAAATCACCAGAGCACACAGACAAGGAGAATTGGTAATAAGGAGAATAATATGTGGAGTCAGCAGTTCATCTGACCTCATTGACAATGTAGTCCAGCAGCTCAAATATAGCCATGGCAGGTCGACTGTCCATCCCATGTCCTGAGGAAGAGGAGAATATGGAGAGATATTTAGATATCATAAATAAAATAATTTCAAAAAATGTTATATTCTTTTTGATTCCAGTTACTTTTTATTGAAAAGCAAAAAGAAATCTGTTTGAAAAGCACTAATATCATCTACATTGTATTATCATGTGTGAGGAGGAGGGGATTCAGGTCAGTTCTCACCGCTGACTGGTCGTCCTCCAGGTGGTCTGGGGAGGCGGTTGGAGATGGTGTGTGGTTCCCCCTCGGCTCCGTCCTGTACGGGCCGGCCAAAGATGGCCTCCAGCTCCTTGGCGTCAGGCGGGGGGATGGGGTAGCGGCCGATGGCCAGCTCCACCAGGGACAGGCCCATGCTCCACACGTCCGACTGCACCGAGTAGTGTGTGCCCTGCAGTCTCTCCGGCTGTTGAGGAACACACACGTACGTCACACGCAGACAGAGCGGGCCAAGTGGGCAGGCAGGGAGGTCGGCTCTGTGCACCGCGCCCTCCAGGTGTCTGAGGGGAGGGGCAGGGCTGGCAGCGCCTGCCTCCATGCCCCACTCCTGGGCATGGCCTCAGCTCTTGGCAGGGCGGCCTGGGCAGGGAGGGAGAGGGAAAGCTGACTCACCGACATGTAGGAGCGCGTTCCCACGAAGGAGTTGGCCATGGAGTCGATGAGCTGGCCACTCACGCCAAAGTCACACAGCTTGATCTCCCCACGCGAGTTCACCAGGATGTTGGAGGGCTTGACGTCTGCGTGTCAGAGCAGGGAGGGACGACAGGTGAGGTCCCAGAGTGAGAGGGCTGAGGTCCCAGAGAGCGAGAAGGCCGAGGTCCCAGACCCAGCAGCACCAGCTGCCCCTTCACCACGTCCCCCTGTCCAAGCCCCTCTACCATGCCAGACACCTCAACACTGACACATTTCACAAAGCCACTCCAATTCTGGTAGCTAGCGCTGAACACTACAGTTGCAGTTGAGACCATACAAACAAGCCAAATCCTCCTCAATCCCCCTAGTCACAAACAGTCTGGAAAAAATAAACGGAATAATGGGGTTGTAGACCTGACATCCATCCTCTGTGGTGACCCCTCCCACTTCAGAGGAGACACAGGGGCGAGTATGAGAGAGGGAGAGAGGGGGCTGCAGGGCGCGGCTGCCATGTAATCACATCTGAGAGCCTGTAATTACCGCCTGGGCTCCCAGACAGCTCTGCCTCAGCCCTGCCACAACACATCATGGCCCTCAGCTCCAGAACAACACCATACCACGACACACCAGAGCCCACCCATCGGCTCCACATACAACACCACAAACCAGGGCCCTTAACTCAAAACAATGTAAACCACGACCCTCAGCTCAAAACACTCCACCACCGCCGTCAGCTCCAAAACCACACTATACACCAAAAACGTTAAACCAATAGGGTACAGTAGGTTACATCCCCTCAACTCCAGATACACCCAAACACACTATGGACCTCACATTAATTCACGCTATCCAAATAAACACTACACCCAGGGTCTCAAATCTTATAGTTTATATGCACAAAAACATAATAGAGAGCTGTCTCTTACCTCTGTGCATGATCTGGTGCTTCTCCCGCAGATAGGCAAGTCCTCTGAGTACCTTTAAGAGTGATATGCAAACATTTTATTTAACACAACATACTCTTGACAGTGTATCATCATCCACACTTCCTGGACCTGAAATCCTACACAAAGACCAGCTCTGAGATGTTTTACCCTGCCTGGGTCCATAGTTTAGTCCATACAGGATATCACATCAAAACACGCACTGACGCAGACAGTGTTAATGGTGAGAACAGTGAGAAGGCCTTGCACGTTGAGGATCCTGCCTCATGATTATCACAATGACAGGAGAAAATGCAGTCCATTGAGAAACAAAAAAACTCCTTAACCACAAGGGAAAGGAACAGAGTGGATTTGATCACACTTGTGACTAACTGTGAAGTTGTTGCGTTTAGAGCAACAATAAATTTGTAAAACTCATCTATTCAGAATAAACATACCTTGGGTATTTATGAAAAAATACCAAATGAAAGCAAGCACCACCAATTAAGCACAAATAATTAATTGAAATCTTAATTAATTAAGTGGAGTAATACTCACGGCTATGCTGACTTTGCCCAGGAGCTCCTCAGGGATTCTCCTGGCTTCCTTCAGCACCTGATCCAGAGAGCCTCCATCCTGTACCCAACAGTCTTCGGTTTAATGTCTACATGGTCTGCATTCTGTATTGTTTTGTCATACTGTAATGCACAATTGCTCCAGGTGCATGACATGATTAAGATATATCATAACAACAACCACTGCAACATTTTAACTTGTTAAAACAAAGTTACAACTGATTTGTTAGTGTTATGCCACAGGTCCTGTAATAAGCACCATTGCAGTCTCAAAACCACAAACAAATATTCATACTCTCAGCCAAAATTCTAATTCACTCATCAGCCTTTTTGCCACAGACACACATTGTTGTCTTAAGACAAGTGGCATCATTCCAGCACAATGCTTGTCCTACGACCGACCCACCCCCTCAACTCAAACCCGGTCTCTCTCAGAAGCTCACCATGTGCTCCATACAGATACTGATCTCTCCATCGCTGTAGAAGGCCCCGTAGAAGCCCACGATGTAGGGAGAGTTGCACTCATGCAGCACCTGCAGCTCTCTGATGATCTGGTTCCTGATGGCAGGCTTAATCTCCAGGTGGATGAGCTGTGGAGGAGAGGATCAGATGAGAGCAACATAAGAATAATCAAGTGCTCATCTAGAATACATTTATCAGTTTCAGAGCCATAAACCAGAATTAAACAGACGTGTGTGTGGAGTGAGAGGGAGAGCTGACTCAACGGCTGTATGTCTCAGCCTAGAAGCCTGGCACACAAGGCCTGGCACACAATCTACAACTGAGTTTAGTGAGAAATGTCAAAAGTAGATACAAGGGTAGACTCACCTTTCGGGCCATGACCAGTCTGGAGGGTTTGTGGCGGACCTTGTTGACCACTCCACCGTTGCCAGCGCCCAGCTCACATATGGGGTGGAAATCATCATCTTTCAGCTCGCCCACTTGGGCTTTCTGGGTGAGGAAAGCCTCCAGACGTTTCCTCTGCTGTTCGTCCAAATCTAGCTCTCCTAGCTTCTTTTGTAAGGCCTCCAGATTGGCTCTGAGAAGTGGCAATGCATTGAGCGAGCGTGGCACAGATCAATATTAAACAAACATATTTTCAAATCCTGGTCCTGGGGACATAGGGGTGCACATGGATACGACTAATCACTGAGGCCATGATTGGTTTGAATCAGGTGTGTTAGTCTAGTGTTACTTAGGTTGGTGTTAGGCTGGAACAAAATTGTGCATCTAGTCCCCAGAACCAGAATTTGCCCAATATCAGTATAGTACACAATAGACATACTCTCGGCCCTCGCGAGTACTCACTCGGACGCAGCATCGATGGTTGTGGAGATGGACTGCCCCTCTCCAATGGGCGTGATATTTAGGGGAACGGGTCTTCTCTTCGGAGCCATATCGAAATCTTTTACAGTGCCCTGGACGACTTTCCGACGCAAATCAGTACAATGGACTGATAATTCAAAGTTGTTCTAAAACAGCAACAGGGGTAAATGTTGCTTGCTGTTAGTGGCTTCGCCAACTAGTTACTTTGCGAGCATGACAGATAGATGATGTTTGTAAGGACAATCACACATGCACGTCACCATCAGGTCAGGTGCATTTTACTATTTAGATCGCTAACGAGTAAGGAATATTTCAAAAACAAACTAGCTATAACAGTACACTATATTTGTACACATTACTGTTCCTTTCGCTTCTTGTCCAGCTAGCACCACCTCCCCTACGAAAATCGTGTGCTGCTTTCCTCAAATCAGAGCGGCCCTCGCCACTCAAGTCTCGCGAAAAGTACAACGGCGGTGGTTGACAGGGATGACTGGTCACTGACGGAGGATGACTGGCCTTCGAAAGTGAAAGGGGTACACCGGTAGACCTTCCCCTGTATGGGGCCGGGGTGTGAAGCTTGGTTGCGGAGACGGAATTCGGGGTTTCGGTACAGGAAGCAGCAACATAGGGAGTCTTCCAAAAATCGCGAGCCTGAGCCATCATGCTGTAGCAATTGACCTATCGCGGGATTTTAAGAGAGCCCTGTTTCATAAATAGCGACCTCCAATGACACATTGTAGAAATTACAATGAAGCCGTTTTCAACAACTAGGCCTAACAACTCAACTACTATGTACTTTCTCTCCTAAATTTACAAACTTACTTAACTTTTCAAATGGTTTGATTTGATTAATGTTTAATTTTAGTGTTTAAACTTGAGGGAAATCTAGCCATGGGGAAAAACTGGCAAAAGTAATTTGATCATGATTTCTGTTTTGAATAACTTTATTTTTCCAGAAGGAAGTTCAGTTACTTTTCAAGCTAACATGAATTTGCAGACAATTCAAAAAAAAAACTAAAAAAAAAAGTTGAATTCCACAAGTAAATAACAGGTGTTAGAATATGATTATTTAGAATTTGACAGTTATTTTTGAAAAGGAGACAAATGTGTCCCTGAGGCCCCAGCATCAGGTAAAGGACATCACACCAATCTACACCACAACCGGCTGGTTGTCACTGGTTACCACAGCCACAAAGTCAAAAATGGCTATACTGTAAAAACTCATGAAAACGAACATTTGCTTTTTGGTCTTAAGGTTAGGCATAAGGTTAGCAGTGTTGTTAAGGTTAAAGTCAGATTTTAAGAAGATAAATTGTAGAAATAGGCGACATTTAGCCATAATTATGACTTTGTGGCTGTGGTAACTAGTGACGACCCAAACACCTCTCTTACCCCTAAAGTTGCATCAGTTCCAATACTGGTATTTGTGATTTTATTGTGTCTGACTTTTGGAACAACTGGAGGCGATTCAAAGCTTAATAAAATATTATTTTAATTGTATTGTCTTTTCATATGAAGATATAAAAAAAGACAAACAAAACATTTACATCATGGATTGCAAGCTCTGCCCATGCTACCTTAAGCATTGTTATAATAAGAAGGGATGCCACTAACAAGACCGGATCCTCCATTTGCTTAAAACCCACTCTGGACCCTAACCCAGGTTTCACCTTCATCTGGCTCAGTTCCTCAGAAACAACCTGTACTTCACCTCTCTCTCGCAAAATGAAAAAGCTTGAGGAAATCTGTTATCTGCGCAGTGTTGTTCTACACTTATAAATTAAAACAATGTGACTCAAATCTGTAGAGTAATTTGTTGGATAGATTGGCTTAGTTGAGGATGAAATTCTGCTAGACGTAATAACATGTTGCTTAAAATGCATGAATCATACAACTATGGTCATATTCAGGGAACCGCTACGGTTTGGGGTTCTTTGACAGAGAAAATGCCATTAAACAATGCGGGTTACCTTTAATGTTTTCAAAACTCACCTATTGGTATAACAATCCGCAAGCTATATATATATGGAAATGTCATGAGTACTGCAGAAAAGTGGAAGACTAGATCCCATACGTTTCCTCAGTCAATACCATCTCCTTATTATTAGATTAGGTATACTACTACACCTTGCACACAATGGCTTCCTCATACAGTACTGAGTGTCTATGCAAGTCTGAATTCAGGATGATCACAAAACGTAAATATGCTTATGCTATAGTCAAATGCATGTATTACCAATACCATTTGAGATATTCTAGGAATTTACAACAGACTCAGTTCTATAAAATCCTGAAAGTAGACAAATGCCATAAACAGTACAAATTCAAAAACGGGGACTATCGCTGGGGTGAGGAATCTAATGACCAGGAACGAAAATATAAAAGTCTCAATATAAGTCTCAGCAACCGTTTTAACCCAAAAGATGAACTATGTTTACTACAATTTGAACTGTGCCTGTGGAAAAAGCTAATCTGAAGCAGCCATAATAAAGGCTGATTTCTGAGGGTAATATCGTTGAACTGGGAGGCAGGATGTGTTATTGGTTAGAACTCAGTTTACTCAGATTGAAAGGGACATGTCTAACAATGGCAGTGCCTTGAGCCTGGATCATTCAGTCTGCCACGTATTCATTCACAAAAAAAGTCCCAGCTTCGTAAGTGTTCTGCTACCCCTTACTGGGAACTCGTGTAGAGTACAGAGACATATATAAATGGCTCTGGTACAGCACTCTCTTGCTTGCCACATATGTACAATTTAATACAAACTGCCTTTCAAATGAAACAAAGTTGTGACGCAATCAATTATTAATAAATACTATACTTTAGACAAAGATAATTAAGTCAAAAAGGATGTCGACACTCACAAATCAATACCATTCCACGTCTGGAGATACATCCCTCCTTAAGTCCCCCACTCCGTAAAAAATTTAACAGTAAATAATGACAAACCGTCTTAAATAATGTATTTTCTTACTGGGACTTCCTGTGTAGACCAGCTCAAATAGCCAAACAACTGTGGGCTCCAGCCTCCACCAATCTAAACTCAAAACAAAAAAGGCACCCAAATCTGACCTAGCAACAAGAGATAATTGACACATCTGCTTTGGCACAATTGCCTCAACATGGTTTTGACCCGTTTTGTGTGGATACTAATATTTGTGACATTCTTTAGTCAAGAGCCTTGTTCAACAAAAAATAATTTCAACAAATTTAAGAAACTGAAAGAAAAACTCTAATCTGGTTCAAAACACTGTAAAGCTCTCATGATTTAGGGGGAAGAAGGTTGAATGCAGCAGTGTTTGGTCTCAACAGACTATCCAACTGTTGAAAACTGACAATAAATGGCCATGTGAAAATAATCGATTAGTTTCCTTGATCAATATGAATAACACTGGCAACACAAACATTGGGCAGAATCTGAAAAGAGTATGTTCCAAAACCTCAAATGATAACTGCTGGTCTCTGCTTACCCACCACAATGACAATTGCTTGTCATACTGAATATCTATTCAGACACCAACTGAAATCGTAGATTTCAATGCAGTGGGGAGTACTTACAAGAACTTCTCAAAGATACAGCACTCCTGGGTCGTATTCAGCACAAAACAAAAACGCTCCAAAACAGAGTGAAACAGGGAGGTACACTTGTTTTCCGTTACAAACCATTTAAAAAAAACATTTTGCCATGTGTGCCCTAATGAACACGACCCTAATTCCCATAACCTATTCCCTATTTGGGCCGTACAAGTTGTATAAAATGTTTAATGGATTTCATTGTTTTTAAAGTGATGCGAGGAAGCGAGAAAAAAAAGAAAGAAAAGTAGACCCTAGATAAAATACTATAGCAACCGTAGTTCAGGTGCTACTCTCTCTGGTCAAGCAAGTTCGCTATTTATGACTGAGGTAGGTTGTCAGCATCTAAGGACAAAATTAAATGGGGGAAGTATCAAACCAATGATTTTGGGGGATTTTCTGACTTAAACAAAACATTTTGAAATACTGTTAGTCAGAGACCATTTGCTTTGTCTTCATTGTCTGAATGAATTAAACAGAAAGAAAAAGTTGGGGTGTTCAATTTCATCATAGTCTGTGGCTTGTGTCACAAATTCTTCATTAAGGTTATCTTGACCTCTTACTATTGAACTACGGAGGATGCGCCATACAGTCACTGCCTGCGATCACAAAAAGTGGCTAAACACCAAATGCTTGGGGCTTTGAGAGCCTTAAGTTCAAGTCAAATACAAAGTACAAGGAGATGGAGGGGGGAAATAGTTAGGGAGGACGTTACCATTTTAAATAGTCTCTAAGAGGGAGGATACAGATTTCGAATGCTGGGAGGGGGAGGGCCACAAGTGTTAGGGAGCTGTTGTTTCCAGTGGTGTATAGATGAAACCTAACCACTCCAGAGGTTGACAGTGCATGTATGAGAGTGTGTCTGTGTGTGGATAAACACCAGAGAAGTGGGGGCGGGCGGGCAGGGGATGTAGTAGGGACTAATGATTTCCTGTCCTCCAGTCTAGCCCAACCCTCTCTCTCAGTCTATGGGGTCAGTCCGCCAGTCAGTAGGCAGTGACCAGGTCCTTGTCATAGTCGTATCGGCCCCTCTTGGGGGCGGGGCTGTCCTGGCTGTCCTCAGTGTCGTCGCTGTCTCCTCTAGCCCCTCCCCCCTCCTCCTCCTCCTCCTCAGAGTCCAGAGTCAGATCTACCACAACTCCTCCCCCCGTCCCCCCCGCTGTGGACCCTGCTCCTGACTTCCCCGTCTGGCTGGTGCTGCTGTGGGCCGGGGAGTGGCCGTTCGCCTCAGGAACACCTGGGATGGGGGGAACAAGTGAACACACTATTACAAACCAATGCTATAAAAAAATGTATATTCTAAAATACATATGACCTACAAAGCATGGCATCTAAATGAAGTATCAAAACATTAGTCTGCAACAGCTAAAATGGCAATATTTGAGAAGGCATCAGGGCTGGGCGGAATACCGTATTTCACTATATACCGGTATTGATGCACGGACCGCTTTGGGTTTTTACTTTACCTTCTATAACGGTATTTCAATGTTTGGTTTGTTAAATGTGATCCACCACCCCGCCGTGTATTACATCCGTTTTTAATAGTTTACTCCGTTTGCTACTTGAGTCATTTCTCTCCTTCCTCCTGCTGCACGCACACACCAAGCCCTGCCCTGTCACTCAAGGAGAGCAGGTTTTGCTCGACCACAGTCACGAGCACTTGCTGTTCACTGTCTGCATGGTCAGATGTTGGTGACAATGATACGGCGTTACACTTTGCTTCTTAATATAAATCCACAAGCGTTCTATAATTATACTATTAGTTTGTGCAGCTTACTGTCTGCAAACAGCTAGTTTGTCTTTTCTTAGCTAAAATAAATCGCTAGTTAGCTAGCTAGCTAATAAATGTACTGAGTCAGAGCAAACGTAGCTAGCTATACAGCCTGATACCAGTACTGGTGTAGGCCTAGATTAGCATGTTGTTTGTGCAACAGTATCTTCTAAATCAGAGAGAAATAGGCAAAGCATGAATATGTTAGCTAGCGCTAGCTACATGAAGTAAGAGCAAACATGCAATGTAACATCTCAATTAGGGTCCCCTGGAAAACACTGACCAACACTTGGTTACTACCCTATCAAAATAATTCCTCCCTGGCTAATGTCAAACAACAAAGTATTTAAAGTACTGCTCACTATATTCCAACTACATAATTAGAATAATTATTCTATGGCCATGATTCCAACATTTCACTCAAGTGTTTGGATCTAAATTGCAAGTCAAATTGCAACATTAGTCCTTGATTTTTTGCCAATATCATGCAGCCCTACGTGGCACAGTGTGGAAATGATAAATGAGTGCAGGCAATGGAGAAATGGATGAAAATGCAGAAATTATGGGGGGCTGAAGTTTGATTGAACAGTATAAAACAATCAGAATGGAGAAGGACCCATTGAAATCACTTAGAACGTATGTGTTGCCACCCTAGGGCTATGCACTACTCAAATAATATTTAGGACTTTTATTATTCAAAAACATAAAACGGTGACAACTACCTATTTTTTTTTTTTTTTTTTTTTTAACAAATATCGTGATATGATATTTTGGCCATACCGCCCAGCCCTATTTGACATGCACTTACATATATCCACTACAGGATAGTCAGGAGTGTTGCTCCGTTCCCTCTCCCTGTCCCTCTCCTTCTCATCTCGGATGGGTCTCCATGAACCGTCAGTCAGATATTCAATCTCCTCAATATCCTCATGGGTCTCTTTTAAGATCTCAGATGCCAGCCTGGACACATGGAGACAAACAGTCAGTCAGATAATATCACACCAGGACACACAAGCAGGGATCGGATATGTCCCACAACACACATTATCAACTCTCAAATATTAGATATACATTTTAAGGAAGTTTGTGGAAATCAGCGATATAGTTTCTATTTGTACTGGACATTATGACTCAACAAATCACTCCTGGACCTGACTCCAAAAGCGACAGTACCAAGAGAGATGCTCTTGATTCTGTTTCTTCGTGGCAGAGTCTGCACAGGGCTGACTGTTTAATGCCCCATATATTGAGCATTATTTTTGTGGTGAGAAATGTATAGAATAGTTTAAATTGAAAAGAACAGATTGATGAGTCAAATGTTTATTTTTATAATCTGTTCATAAACCCAATGCCATGGTATTGGGACAAATCTGTTCCCAACTATCTTGAATTTTATGCAGTATAGTTGTCAAACCTCTCGACTTTAAGTGAAACTGATCCATTTTACGATTTGTACTAGTCATTAAGCCATGCATGGTTTTTGATTGGCGGCAGACAAACTTAGTCATTCCTTTCACTTTTAAGCAATTGCCTCTTCCATGTTTGTGGCAGAGCTGCGGTGAGTTGGTTATACTTTTGTATTGAGTATACATCTCCATACCTGAGGCGAACAGCCACTCCGCGGCTGACAGCAGCACCAGCCAGACGGCGTGGGGGACAGGGGGAGGATTGTGTGTAAATGATGCATGTCTATGTTGTATGTACTATGTAGGAACCTGAACTGAGCCATAAGGGACACTAGGCATCTACCACCCCACTACCACTATCAGATTAGGGGGGGGGGTCAATGTAGCATGTTTTTTGTTCTCCCACTTTGGTTCTGAAATCACCCACTAATTAACTTGTAATTTTAGCAGATTAAGTGTTTTAGCTAGTAATGTATCAATATTTATCGTTTACAAATTAGCTATGGCATAGCCAATGAAAACATAGCACAACTTTGGATTTCACACCCCAATCTCAAAATCAAATGGTTTTGACCATATGCAAGTTTTTACAGAGATCTTCTCTTCTCCTCTTGATTCTGGTATTTGCAGTGTGCCTCGCAAAAGAGATTGCTGTCCTCATTATGAAATTATCAACTATACCCTGTATATCTAAAAATGACCATATACACTGATTTTCTTTAACAAGCTACCAAAACTATTGCTGATGCTGAACAATCAAAATAAAATCTATTGTAAGCCCCGTTTAGCAGGTATAGCCAGATGAGTTGTGTCTCCGGTATCTTACTTTTATTCTGGTAAAACACATTTTCACCAGCGTATAGATAACATTAACCTAGGAAATTACACAGGTTGTCACTCAACTAATAAAGCCTATAAATGCGCAAGCCAATGCTGAAGGTGCCGCACAGATGTGCAAGATCAGGAACAGGCCGCCTACCTCACGTTGGTCAGTGCGCAAAGCTGGGCACAGTGCACAGTTTGACTAGGCTACTGATATGGCCAGGGGTTGTTCGGCATGCAAAATGACTTTAAGGGCAATGACTGTCTACACAGTTACATGCAGTTTGACACTGAAGGAGAGAGGACGCATCAGTTATCACAAAAGAGGAAGCATTTTCGGAAGGTAGAAATAATGTAATATGAGCAAATCATTTTTGTGAACTGCCGATTCAATTGATTGGATATGATTTAGAAAGGCCAAAAAATGTCTACAGCATTGAATGTCCCCAAGAACACAGTGGCCTCCATCATTCTTAAATGGAAGAAGTTTGGAACCACCAAGACTCTTCCTATAGCTGGCCGCCTGCCAAACTGAGCAATCGGGGGAGAAAGGCCTTGGTCAGGGAGGTGACCAAGAACCAGATGGTCACTCAGAGCTCCAGAGTTTCTCTGTGGAGATGGGAGAACCTTCCAGAAGGACAACCATCTCTGCAGCACTCCACCAATCAGGCCTTTATGGTAGAGTGGCCAGACGGAAGCCACTCCTCAGTAAAAGGCACAAGACAGCCCGCTTGGAGTTTGCCAAAAGGCACCTAAAGGACTTTCAGACCATGAGAAACAACATTCTCTGGTCTGATGAAACCAAGATAGAACTCTTTGGCCTGAATGCCAAGCGTCACGTCTGGAGGAAACCTGGCACCATTCCTATGGTGAAGCATGGTGGTGGCAGCATCATGCTGTGGGGATGTTCTTCAGCGGCAGGGACTGGGAGACTAGTCAGGATCGAGGGAAAGGTGAATGGAGCAAAGTACAGAGAGATCCTTGATGAAAACCTGCTCCAGAGCACTCAGGACCTCAGACTGGGGCGAAGGTTCACCTTCCAACAGAACAACAACCCTAAGCACACAGCCATAACAACGCAGGAGTGGCTTCGGGACAAGTCTCTGAATGTCCTTGAGTGGCCCAGCCAGAGCCCAGACTTGAACCCGATCGAACATCTGGAGATACCTGAAAATAGCTGTGCAGCGATGCTCCCCATCCAACATGACAGAACTTGAAAGGATCTGCAGAGAAGAATGGGAGAAACTCCCCAAATACAGGTGTGCCAAGATTGTAGCGTCATACCCAAGAAGACTCAAGGCTGTAATCGCTGCCAAAGGTGCTTCAACAAAGTACTGAGTAAAGGGTCTGAATACTTATGTAAATGTGATATTAACGTTTATTTTTTATATACTTTTGCAGACATTTCTAAAAACCTGTTTTTGCTTTGTCATTATGGGGTATTGTGTGTAGATTGATGAGGGAAAAAATTAATTTAATCAATTTTAGAATAAGGCTGTAACGTAACAAAATGTGGAAAAAGTCAAGGGGTCTGAATACTTTCCGAATGCACTGTATAATGGAAGCTTTAAGTGAGAGGTTTAATGCCTTAATATTTAATAGTTCTAACCCTTCAAACTCAAGATTCGTTATATAAAGATGCTCATCTGACTGTCTGGTTAAAGATTTCTTTCTCACATGACTTCAAAAAAGATTCTCCTGGAGAGTAGAGCCATGAATAAATATGTAAACTATGATGTCAGTAGAGAATTAAAAAGGGTAATTTCCCTGTAGATGGACAGGTGATCCCTCTCCACGGTTTCAAGATCCTATCTATTTTACTACATTTTCTATCAAAGTTAATTGTTGCAAGATCGTTAGACTTTTCCGGGATATGTACACCAAGCACATCAACTTCACCATCCGCCCATTTAAAATCGGGAGACCACATGGTAATTTACAGTTTGTCTCTTTTAGAGACTCAATCCGTAATATAGTACGCTTACAATAGTTGGGTTTTAGTCCAGAGACAGTGGGAAAATGTTCCAGGTCCTCAATAAGGCCCTTCAAGGTTGAAGATTGAGGACTCAAGAGAAAACTTGAATAATCAGCGTACCTTGATACTTTTGTCTCTAAAACATAAATGTTTTGCCCCATAATATCCTTACTGAAAAGGAATTGAGACAATAGCCTTTTTGAAACTGCAATAGCCTTATTGGGACAATAGCCTTATTGAAAATGAAAATGTAGATTCTAATGTTTTTTTCCAAGGTTGAACAAGCAAATACCCTTGCAAAGACCCTTAAAAGGAAGTTCTCACTCTCCAGGTTCTAAAATTCCTGGAGAGTGAGTGGTAGTGGTGCTGTTGGCAAGTGACAAGCCTCAGCGCGCCTTACTTACCCATCGATGGTGAGCAGCTCGAAGGGAGCCTGTTTGTCACACACAGGGCAGGTCCACGTGGGCTTCTTCTCATTCATTTGCAGGAAGTAGATGGCATCGAAACACTGCAAGTGGGCACAGGTCAGCACCCGACACGGCACGCCTATCCGCATCTTCACCAGCTGAGAGGAGGAGGAGGAAAGGGAGATATGTTATTAGCATTAGGCTGTAGACAAATGGTGGGTTGCAGCCTGTTCCTCATCTCGTGGTTTTTCTTTGTTTTGGTCAGTAACAACTGAAAAGTTTGAGACTTCCTCTCTAATAAGAAATATGGCTTGAGGTGGGAGTGCAGATACTCACAGGACAGATGAGGGACACCCGTAGCCCTGTGGTGGCGATCTCGTTCTCTGGATCAAAGCGTAGCTTGTCCTGGACTGGACGCAGCAGAAAGAAAGTAGTTCAACGTCACACAGCACAGGTGTAAACAGGTGTGAACATGACTAAAATGCAATTAAGCATGAGAGAGAAAAATGGTGAGGCCACTTACTGCGTTCACGACAGCGTTCTGCACTCTCCACTGAGCAGTGTTTAAGTTGGCTGAAGAGCTCTGCTGATGTGAAGACCCTGACTAAATACACTGCCACTGAGTAGCGCTGCACACAGGACCAGAGGACATGAGTGAGCACTGAGCAGAATGAACACTCTGAAGCTGTCAACATTTGGACTGCTACCAAAAACAAATCACATCATTTCAAATACTTGTCATGGAAATGAATCAAAGCAGCTTGCAATTACATTGTGTACATCACACAAAGTTTACTTTAGATGTGCAAAAAGCATCGCCTCTTGGCAAGGTTTTAAAATAACAGCGCAAAGTTTGAACCAGAGGCTGACCTTGCCGAAGTTGCCCCATGTGACGGTGGCCCGGTTGGTGGCAGTGGAGAGGTGTAACCAGGGTGTGATGTTGACTGGACGACAGGGCCGACGTGGCTCCACACCTGGCTTATTAGACGGGTAGTAACCCTGTACAGAACAAATATAGACATGTTTAGCAACCAAGATATAGGCATTTTTTGGTTTGTTTGTTTGCCTGATGGCATGGGATTTCCCAGCTTGATTACTTACTGGTACATGACAGTAGGACTGGTTGACTTTGACAGCAATATTGGGAGGGTACTGATCTTCCTGGACACCGATGGAGTCTGTGTAACAGATTCTGTAAAGGATCATAGCAACAGCACAGGAGGTTATCAATGGTTATCAGTGTTAGATAGGTGGCAACATATGTAAGCTTCTTAGACACTGAGCCACTCTCATTGAATGGTTGTGGTGGTCAGATTTGTCATTCAATACACGCATCACAAAATGTACACCGTTTTGTTTGGACTTGATAAACAAGGACACAGTAGAGGAAAACCGCAAACTCATGCAAGTTTCTCAAAATGCAAGTTTCTAAAATTCTATGCAAAATAAACATGCATCCACAACAACTGTAGCCAGGTTCCCAACCATTTTTAAGTGAGTAAAGTACCGTCAGAAAAACTCACAACAGGCCTGATAGAAACTGTATAATTGTCTGTAAACTTTCCAAATGTCGACAGAACAAAATACGCTAGACAGGGGTGAATAATTTTTCTAATCTGTGAAATACACCATGTGACAAATGCAGTAGAACGCTTTGATACACATTTCCTGATAGAATAACCATCATGTTGCAGTCAAGCAATGCTACACTATATATACAAAAGAATGTGGACACCCCTTCAAATTAGTGGATTCGGCTACTTCAGCCACACCTGTTGCTGACAGGTGTATATGGCCGAGCAGCCGCACACAAACCTAAGATCACCATGCGCAATGCCAAGCGTTGGCTGGAGTGGTGTAAAGCTCGCCACCATTGGACTCTGGAGCAGTGGAAACGTGTTCTCTGGAGTGATGAATAACCCTTCACCATTTATCTGGCAGTCCGATGGACGAATCTGGTTTTGGCGAATGCCAGGAGAACGCTATCTGCCCCAATGCATAGTGCCAACTGTAAAGTTTGGTGGAGGATAAATAATGGTTCGGGCTAGGCCCCTTAGTTCCAGTGAAGGGAAATCTTAATGCTACAGCATACAATGACATTCTAGACGATTCTGTGCTTCCAACTTTGTGGCAACGGTTTGGGGAAGGCCCTTTCCTGTTTCAGCATGACAATGCCACCGTGTACAAAGCGAGGTCCATTCAGAAATGGTTTGTCGGGATCGGTGTGGAACAACTTGACTGGCATGCACAGAGCATAATGTTATGCTGGTGGCATGATGGTTGATGCTTGACTGTAAATTGACAAATAAAAACTGTCTCACTCTTATCCATAATCTCATAATCTGTGCTGCATCTGCAAGCTGTTGGCTAGAGCGCATGTGCCAAGACCAAAGTGGGCACATTTGCTGTTTATCGCAGACTTTTGTGCCAAAACCATCTAGAGTTAAAAATGGGATGGAACACATCATACTTCGGTTTTTTATTTGTGTCATTACTCACAGCTTTTAAGAATAATATATTTGTCCTGCTACACATTTCTACAAGTGTGTAATGGAAATGTGTTTCTTGCATATTCCAACTCCCCCAAGACACACCCGCAGCGAATGAGATCACGGCCACGGTCACCATTGTCCATTGCCCCTGAAGCAATTGGGGTTAAGTGCCTTGCTCAAGGGCACAGCGACAGATTTTTCACCTTGTGGGCTTTGGGATTCGAACCAGCAACCTTTCGGTGACTGGCCCAACGCTCTAACCTCAAGGCTACCTGCCGACCCCTTTTAATTCACAAGAAGCCAGTTTGATGGAAACCCACCACTGCTGGTAAAATGTGCATTTTTTTGTTTGGATGTTAGAATATTCACTTCAAAATCTTTCAACAAATTGATGGAAACCTAGCTAGTGATCTAGCATAGGCTTTAACTGCCAACTTGATATGTGCAAATCAACTGTATGTACCGAAAATGACCTATGCAATTGTATTAAGAGTGGGATTGGTGTGCTGTTGTGTGTAGAACAGTTGAGAACTCTTGTAACCTCACCTAAGAACCACCTGTATTGCCTTCATTCCTGGTCGAAGCTCACTGAAACAACAAGGGAGGGAAAGTTATGGTACCCCTCAGTGCTCATTGAAAGTCACAAGCAGAATAGACACAGTTAACTTTGAATAAAAGTGTTAAACTCACGTTGAGTTTCTGACTTGGTCCGCTTGGCTCTGTGTTAATTCAAATATGCATTGACTGTCCTGCAGTTTCTCATTGTTCTGGGCAACTACAAGGACAGATGCAGAAGAAAAAAGATACATACACACTTAAAGACCACAACATCACTGTGCTTCGCAATGTCCAAAATGTCCTTAGCACTTTTCATTGTAATGTCATGTTTCTGTCATTAATATCTGTGTCGGACAGGTTTTTTTCACTGACCAGGAACTTTTTGGCCTCTCTACAAGGACTTGACTAGCCCGAAAGCTCTCCACATCTCACTGACAAAAATCACTCACTTAGCTCTGTTGGCGGCAACAGCGTCTCCAGAGTTTGGTAGAAGGGCAGCGACACCAGCTTGACCTCAGCCGCAGGTGTGGAGGACAGCTTGGGGATGCCGTTGAGGTAGTCTGCGCCCTGAGTGCCCGTGGGGGACGAGCTGAGAGAGGAGTAGGCCACCGGGACCCCCTCTGGGCGCCGAGCAGCCAGCCAACCCGACGCCTTGGGGAAGCGTGACTCGTAGAGCTGCCGCACGTTCTTCAGAAGCTCTGGGCTGTACTCTGTCTGCACCAGCCTCAGCGCCCGTCCCACCAGGTCATGCTTTAGACCGCTCTTACTGCGGCCCATGGAGGCCAGCAGCGTCTGCAGGTCAGACACCCGGAAACTCTTCACCATATTCTGGAGGGAAGACACAAAGGAGAGAGGGATAGGAAGAAGAGGGGAGGTTTAGGATTACCATCTGGATTCCTTGAGCGGCTGCTGCCCTATGTACATACATGGAATCACTGGTCACTTGAATAATGTTTACATACTGTTTTACTCATTTCATATGTATATACTGTATTTTAGTCAATGCCACTCTGACATTGCTCATCCTAATATTTAAATTACTTTCCTTTAATATATGTGTGTGTTGTTGTGAATTGTTAGATATTACTGCACTGTTGGAGCTAGGAACACAAGCATTTCGCTACACCCGCAATAACATCTGCTAAATATGTGCATGTGACCAAAAAAATGTGATTTGATGAGCTGTGCACACAAAAATATGTGGACACCTGCTCGTCATATATCTCATTCCAAAATCATGGGCATTAATATGGAGTTGGTCCCCCCTTTGCTGCTGTAACAGCCTCCACTCTTCTGGGAAGGCTTTCCACTACATGTTGGAATATTGCTGCGGGCTTTGCTCCCATTTAGCCACAAGAGCATTAGTGAGGTTGGGCACTGATGTTGGGCGATTAGGCCTGGCCCAGAGTCGACGTTCCGAATTCATCCCAAAGGTGTTCGATGGGGTTGAGGTCAGGGCTCTGTGCAGGCTAGTCAAGTTCTTCCACACCGATCTTGACAAACCATTTCTGTATGGACCTCGCTTTGTGCATGGGGGCACTGTCATGCTTTTACTTTCCCAAACTGTTACCACAAAGTTGGAAGCACTGAACCATCTAGAATGTCACTGTATGCTGTAGCATTAAGATTTCCGTTCACTGGAACTAAGGGGCCTAGGCCGAACCATGAAAAACAGCCCCAGACCATTATTCCTCCTCCACCAAATATTACAGTTGGCACTATGCATTGGGGCAGGTAGCGTTCTCCTGGCATTCTCCAAACCCAGATTTGTCCGTTGGACTGCCAGATGGTGAAGCGTGATTCATCACTCCAGAGAACGTGTTTCCACTGCTCCAGAGTCCAATGGCGGAAAGCTTTACACCACTCAAGCCGACGCTTGGCATTGTGCATGATGATCTTAGGCTTGTGTGCGGCTTCTCGGCCATAGATACCCATTTCATGAAGCTCCCGACGAACAGTTATTGTGCAGACGTTTCTTCCAGAGGCAGTTGGGAACTCGGTAGTGAGTGTTGCAAACGAGGACTGACTATTTTTACGCTCTTCGGCACCCGGCGGTCCCCTTCTGTGAACTTGTGTGGCCTACCACTTCGCGGTTGAGCCGTTGTTGCTCCTAGATGATTTCACTTCAGAAATTTGACGAACTGACTTGTTGGAAAGGTGGCATCCTATGACGATGCCACGTTGAAAGTCACTGACCTCTTCAGTAAAGCCATCCTACTGCAAATGTTTGTCTATGGAGATTGCATGGCTGTGTGCTCACTTTTATACACCTGTCAGCAACGGGTGTGGCTGAAATAGCCGAATCCACTAATTTGAAAGGGTGTCCACATACTTTTGTATATATAGTGTATCTGTGTAAGTGTACCTGCTTGGAGTAATATTTTTTCCTCCCTACCCTCCAGAATTCAGTAGCATGACCCATGAGCCCCTTCTGTTCCTAACACCATACATTGAATATCTTTCCTGCAAACAAAACCTAGACTGGTGCCTCCTTTAAGTAGTGTAGGACAACACCGTCAGTGCATTTGAAGACCCAACAATGCATGTAGCTAGCTATTTAGTTATCTACACTGAACAAAAATATAGATGCAACATGTAAAGTGTTGGTCCCATGTTTCATGAGCTGAAATAAAAGATCCCAGAAATGTTCCATACGCAGAAAATGCTATTTCTCTCAAATGTTGTGCACATCCCTTTTAGTGAGCATTTCTCCTTTGCCAATATAATCCATCCACCTGAAAAGGTGTGGCATATCAAGAAGCTGATTAAACAGCATGATCATTACACAGGTGCACCTTGTGATGGGGGTGATAAAAGGCCACTCTAAAATGTGCAGTTTTGTCACACAACACAATGCCACAGATGTCCCATGTTTTGAGGGAGCGTGCAATTGGCATGCTGACTGCAGGAATGTCCACCAGAGCTATTGCCAGATAATTGAATGTTCATTTCTCTACCATAAGCCGCATCCAATGGTGGTACGTCTAACCGGCCTCACAACCGCATACCACGTGTAACCACGCTAGCCCAGAACCTCCACATCCGGCTTCTTCACCTGCAGGATCGTCTGAGACCAGCCACCAGACAGCTGATGAAACTGTGGGTTTGCACAACCTAAGAATTTCTGCACAAATTGTCAGAAACCGTCTCAGGGAAGCTCATCTCCGTGCTATTCGTCCTCACCAGGGTCTTGACCTGACTGCAGTTCGGCGTCGTAACAGACTTGTGGGCAAATGCTCACCTTCGATGGCCACTGGCACGCTGGAGAAGTGTTCTCTTCACGGATTAAACTGTACCGGGCAGATGGCAGACAGCGTGTATGGCATTGTGTGGGCGAGCGGTTTACTGATGTCAACGTTGTGAACCCCATGGTGGCGGTGGGGTTATGGTATGGCCTGGCATAAGATACAGACAACGAACAATTGCATTTTATTAATGGCAATTTGAATAAACAGAGATACCATGATGAGATCCTGAGGCCCATTGTCGTGTAATTCATCTGCTGCCATCACCTCGTTTCAAAATGAAATACACAGCCCCATGTCGCAACGATCTGTACACAATTCCTGGAAGCTGAAAAATGTCCCCGTTTTTCCATGGCCTGCATACTCACCAGACATGTCACCCATTGTGCATGTTTGGGATGCTCTGGATCGACAGCGTGTTCCAGGTATTCCAGTTCCCGCCAATATCCAGCAACTTCGCACAACCATTGAAGAGTAGTGGGACAACATTCCACAGCCTGAACAACTCTATGTGAAGAAGATGTGTTGCTCTGTATGAGGCAAATGGTGGTCACACCAACAGTTTTTCTGATCCACGACCCTACCTTTTTTTAAAGGTATCTGTGACCAACAGATGAATATCTGTATTCCCAGTCATGTGAAATCCATAGCCTAATGAATTTATTTCAATAGACTGATTTCCTTATATGAACTGTAACTCAATAAAATCTTTGAAATTGTTGCGTTTATATTTTTGTTCAGTGTAGTTAGAAAAGTCTTGCAAACTAGTTACATCAGTCAATCTCATCAATTCAGGTTCATTTCTACAGCTCGTGTATCAGGATTGCAGCGTGTAGAGGTGGACAGCGGCATTGACAATTGCCTTGTCTGACAAGAAGCTAGGCTAGTGACTAAGCTAACGTTAACTACACTTGCTTTGTTGTCATCCCCCAATAGTGAAAATACGTCTATTTGACAAGTCAAAGGGACAGTGGATGGACCGAATGTTTAATGCAATATCTCGCTTAAACATTGAATGATACAATTTCGCACTGACTCCCTACTAGCGAATGTTTTTATGGTCTCATCATTCATTTTCCATGTCCCTGCTAGCTAACAGGCTAACGTTAGCTAGACGCACTTAGCGGCGCAGGGAAACCAGTTTCAATATAGCTACCAATTAATCAACCATCACTAAGTTAAACCCTTTTACACAGTATTCATGGGAAACCTTTACAGTTTCCCATACTAACCGGCCATCTCCCACGCAGCCCCTTTTCTATCAACCCGGGCGAGCGGAGCTCTGCTTACCATCGCTTCCACCAGTTCGCCCGCCATCTTTGTACAGCAGCCCAGCGAGAGGCAGAGCCGAAAGGTAGTCCTTCACCAGTCAGAAGCAGACGGGCTGCTCGACGCTTCTCTGCTTCCAATCACAGAGCAACTACACCACGAGCTTCATGGAGTGCGTTGAAAGTAGGCGTGCCATCATTGTTTTAAAGTAACAGTACAACTTTTTTTTAAACACTAAGAGACAGGTCTCCCCTCTATGTTAGGCCTCACTTATAAGAAAACATAACCAGACATTAAGTAGCTGGACGCTGGAGTTTACTGAGTTTTATACTATCGAGTCAAAGAGAATATGCATTGTGAAAATAATTCAAATTCAACACAAGAGGAAAGCATGACCTGTTAAATGGGGAGGAGCGCATGGCCCAATCAACTCCTGTCCAAGTGAAATATTCCGCTTCGGGAAATGCAACGAACCATTAGATATCGAATACATGCTTTGTCTGTTTTGAACAAGAATCTAAATAATCACAGGGAGCCAAGTCAAAATGCAGTACACAGATGTAGTGTACTGAAGTCACTTTGGAAGAAAGGTTATACATACTTCTCGATTTGAAAATGCAGTCCATTGAATAAGAGCAATCCTGTGTTAAAAGAAATCCAGATTTCACACCCTCCCCCGGTGATCCATTTCTGGATTTCCAAACGTCTTGATTTGTAGGACAGAGATGGTAAACCAAAACCATTGATGTATAACATCAAATGAAAGGATGATATGAACTCTAATATATAATATTTTAATGATTAGACTTTCACCTCAAGTTTGCATATTAACTGCGATAAGTAAATATTGTCCCAACTCTGCTCTATGTAAGCCTACTTTAATACCATCCATGTGTGCCTTACCATAAGCTGTTTGCTTGCACACATACAAATTCGAGCACAAATTATAATCACAGGACTGTCAGTGTCTTGCAAAGCCTCCAGTTCTGTAAAATATCAGCTCATTTTATAATCAAACAGTGTGGGGTTAAGGTTGATAGGCTACTACATGATGTTGATATTGTAAATTAAAATAGAGGTGTATGTTCTCTTGACAGTGACATAATTATCTTCAGTATTTTTTATTACGGAATAATTTATATTTAATGATACATTTTACCACATGGCTCATTCATTCTACTTGGATTGTGTAGGCAGGCTGTAGTAGTAGTTCCACAACTTGGGCAGACGAGGGCGATATAGTCCACCGGTGGTTCATTCCTCTAATTTTTTTAACAGCCCCCATTCGTCGGGGCATGGATTCTACAAGGTGTCGAAAGCGTTCCGCAGGGATGCTGGCTCATGTTGACTCCAATGCTTCCCACAGTTGTGTCAAGTTGGCTGGATGTCCTTTGGTACACACGAGAAACCGTTGAGTGAGAAAAACTCTACAGCTTTGCAGTTCTTGTCACAAACCAGTGAGCCTGGCACCTACTACTATATCCAGTTCAAAGGCACTTAAATATTTTGTCTACACAGTCCATGTCTCAATTGTCTCAAGGCTTAAAAATCCTTCTTTAAACCTGTCTCCTCCCCTTCATGTACACTGATTGAAGTGGATTTAACAAGTGACATCAATAAGGGATCATAGCTTACCCTGGATTCACCAGGTCAGTCTATGTAATGGAAAGAGCAGGTGTTCTTAATGTTTTGTATACTCAGTGTATATATTATACACATCATTTGTGTGAAACGGTTTGCATGCCCCACCTTGTTCTATTACAGTAACTACAACCAGAGAGGAAGAGGCGAGAGGGTCGACTCAGCCCAAAATCTGTCCGTTTTAAAATAAGCGTTAAGCAGACCGAGGGAGAGTTTTTGTATGGGGAGCAATGAGAGTGTCAAATTTGGTGAAAATAAAAGTGAATTGCTATTTTGATAAGTTAGGCGTATTTGATCAAATAGAAGTTTCATAATGCTTAGGTTGTTACGAGTGTACTGATATGTGGTCCTCTGTAGCTCAATTGGTAGAGCATGGCGCTTGTAACGCCAGGGTAGTGGTTTCGATCCCCGGGACCACCCATACGTAAAAATTTATGCACACATGACTGTAAGTTGCATTGGATAAAAGCGTCTGCTAAATGGCATATTATATTATGTGACATTCTGGCAACTTTGAGAAAAAATATTTTATATCGGAATTGTGCCTGTTGTTCACTGTTATGTCTCGTGGGTTTCATAACCACGTCTTTATATCAATTCAACCATGACAAGACAGGAGACAGGAAACAGGAATTCAGTTCAACCATTTATCTGGAATGTGCTCAACTCCACATACACAACACCCATGATGCTCTGCAGAACAGTCCCAATACATAACATCTTCTCCCCACCTACTTAAATTGTCCATTATAACAACAATTATGAACAACCTTACAAGTCAAAGCGTCTTGGTGCCAGCTAGAGGTCTTCACGGTTGGACCCGTTCCGAAATGGATCCGTGGCTTTCCCACCCGACCCGATATGCATAAATACATTTTTAAAAAACAGAGACCCGTTCCGAAAAGGACCGTGGAAAACAGACCCAAACAAATCCATGCTGGTTCGGATCCGAGAGACCGGTTCAGATCTGAGAGTAGAAGGAGGGAGAGAAAGAAACCTCCAACTGGGTGCTGCCAGCGCCATCAATAAACAAGTGACATTGGCCAACTGATCCACAGTTATGTGTCCTTAAAAACTGCCTATAACAAATTACAAAAAAACGATTTGTTGTGTTTGATGTGTAGCATATTAAAAACGTTATAGTGTATTGTTTTATTGTTTTTTACTTTCCTAAAACAATAATTGTCTACCTCACAGTTCAGCTGTCAGAGATTTGAGCGCTAAATGCATCTGGGCATCGCATGCATATCAGCATCCACTGTATGATATTCATATTTAAAAAATAAATATTAAGAGAGAAAAGCTTAGGCCTAGCCCTAGAGAAAGATAGAGAGAGATATGCTGGCGCCATGTTCCGGACATCGACATTGATTTCTTTATACTTGTCAGATAGGCTACTACTGCTATACAGATATAGGCGTACAGGAGGCTAATTCATACATTTTCACTCAAAATATTTGTTTATAAAGATACGTTTTACATTGTTAGATTAAAGGAGTATCTCTGGTAGGCCTAAATTCAACTGTCATCAGTTGGAGTGCCGGTGTGCACTGCCTTCATAGGCCTGCAGTAACTAATCCTAAAAATAGCCATACCTACACCAAACCTTTACAAAAGTTGCTTAACTTTATTAGGGTAATATCAAAAGTAAGTCATTGTTTATAGGGAAAATAGGAGCAGGTTATTATATTGCGGCATTCAATTAAGTTTTGCATCTTTCTGTAATGTTCTGTATTTATTTTCTTTGTCAACGTTGTGTTCTTGAACGTAGCCCTTTCTTTCATTTTTGTTCATTGATTTCACCTGTGTTAGTTACTCACCTGGTCTCATCAGCTCCTTATTTAGTTCAGTTAATTCTGTTTGTGCCTTGTGAGGTATTGTTCGTTTTGACTCTACTAAGCCTTTTCCTAGCTCCTTTGTGAGAACCAGTTATTGCCTTCAGTCCTAGATTTTGATTCTCCTGCCTGTTTGCCTACCTGTGTATGACCATTGCCTGCCTGTGACCACAATTCCTGCCTTCTGCAAAGGCGAAATAAACACCTGCCGTGTTCTGCGCGTGAATCTACACCTTTTCCTCCCTGAGTATTCATTACAGAATACCTCACCTAAAAAACGGAATGGATTCAGCGGAGCTACAGCGGCGCCTAACCCAGCAAGAGGAGTGTATGGAGGAAATCTACCATCTTCTCCGCCAGCCTATCCCTACTCCTCCGATGCCAGGTATCGTAACCCATAGTCCTCCTTCATTCATATCAATGACTGGAAAATATGACGGTTCACCTGGGACATTTCAGGGATGTCTGATGCAATGCAGCAAATACATTGAGCACAACCCCACTAACTCGCCACCGACAAGAGCAGGGTGGATTTTGTTGGCTCTACTCACAGGCAAAGCCCTGGATTGGGCCACCGCCATATGGGCTGCCAACAGCACAGAACTCGGATCCGAGACCCATTTCCACACCCTCTTCAAAGAGGTATTCGATCGCTCTCCTTCCAGTCGTCCTATAGCAGACCTCCTCATAGAACTTCAATAAGGACGCAATTCAGCTGCCAAGTATGCCCTCGAGTTCCGCATCATGGCTGCAGGGAGTGGATGGAGTGAGGCTGCTTTACTTACCGTCTACCGAAGAGGGCTCAACAGGGAACTTCAGGTGGAGCTGGCCTGTAGAGGTGACCTTCAGGATTTAAATCAATCCATTCGTATGTCCATCTACATCAACCACCTCATTGCCGAACAACTCTGCCACCCAGGAACCTGAAACCTTCTCTTTCCATGATTCCGTCATCCTGTCCGAGTCTTCCAGAGCCCATGCAGTTGGGCCATGCTCCTCTCCCGTGTATCGAACATCAAAGGCGGATCCAAGAAGGGTTCTGCCTATACTGTGGAGGGAAAGATCATCTACTCAGCCATTGCCCTGTTCACCCCCCACGGAGAGATGAGAAGGGTCCCTCTGCTGCCATGCAGGTAGGCGTGTCCTTATTTCTAAATATCTCCCAGAAGCAATTCTCCATCTCAGTATTGAAAACCGCGAAGGGGGTTACTAAGTACGTAGAGGGCTTGATAGATTCGGGAGCAGCAGGTAATTTTATCGATCACCAGCTAGTACAAGAGCTTGACATTGATCTAACACCTGTCACCCCTCCCTTGAAGATTAACGCCCTGGACGGGCAGCCATTTGGCACAGGCTTCATTACGCACCTGACACAGAGCGTCACCCTCTAGATTGGAGTCTTCCACACCGAAACCATTCAACTCCTGGAACTCTCATCCCCCAAACAACCACTCATCCTCGGACACCCCTGGCTTTGTCGTCATGACCCTGCCATCTCCTGGCGACAAGGTGAACTACTGTCCTGGTCTTCTACCTGCTTCACAAGTTGTCTCCTCCCACCCTGCAGAGCCACCACCATTGAGGACTCTGCCTCTGCAGTGCCACCCACCATACCATCTGAATACGCCCAGTACAGCAATGTCTTCAGCAAAATCAAGGCCTCCACTCTGCCACCATATCGCCCAGGGGACTGTGCTATTGACTTGCTCCCTGGAGTGTCCCCACCTAAGGGCCGTGTTTACCCCCTATCTATTCCCGGAAAATGAGGCAATGGAGAACTACATTGATGAAGCACTCGAAAACGCATTCATTCGTCCTTCTTCTTCCCCGGCTGCATCCAGCTTCTTCTTCATTAGAAAAAAGGACGGTAGTCTCCGTCCATGTATTGATTGCCGTTCCCTGAATGATGTCACAGTCAAGAACCGTTTCCCTCTTCCTCTGCTCCCAGCGACCCTTGAACAAGTGGGCCGCGCCAACATCTATACAAAACTCGACCTGCGAAGTGCATATAACCTTGTCCGTATACGTGAGGGCGACAAATCGAAGATGGCCTTTATCACCGCACGAGGTCACTACGACTACCTGTCATACCCTACGGCCTTAATAACGCCCCCGCCGTCTTCCAATCCTTTACGAACGAGGTTTTCCAGGATATGATCTACCGCTTTCTCATCGTCTACATTGATGACATCCTGATTTACTCCCACTCCCTGAAGGGACACATACAGCATGTACAAAGGGTTCTTCAACGGCTCCTTGACCATAACCTTTATGTGAAGACTGAAAAGAGCACCTTCCATGTAACCTCTGTAAACTTTCACGGTTTCGTACTGACACCTGGAAGGGTCAGTATAACTTGGACTAAACATCTCCTATAGCCAGTAATCAGTCTCTGACATCTGTTTTGATGGATTTTTGCACACTCCTCCTTACAGAACTCAGCCAATTGAGTGAGGTTTGAGGGGTGTCTGGCATGAACTTCCCGCTTCAGGACCTGCCACAGCATCTTGATTGGATTTAGGTCAGGACTTTCACTTGTCCAATCCAAAACACAAATCTCCTTTCTCCTGAGCCATTCTTTGGTAGATTTGCTTGAATGGTTTGGGTCGTTGTCTTGATGGAAGACCCATTTTCGGCCCAGCTTTAGCTCCTTGACTGATGGCCTGACGTTCTGATCAAGAATCTCCTGGTATACCTCAGAGTTCATGGTTCCCTAATGATGTGGAGCAGCCCCAGATCTTGACATTCCCACCACCATGCTTGACTGTTGGGATAAGGTTATTTTGGTGGTAAGCAGTGTTGTGTTTTCGCCAAACATAGCGGTGTTGATTGTGTCCAAAAAGGTCAATTTTGGACTCCTCTGTCCATAGAATGGACTTCCAGAAACCTTCAGGTTTGCAACCCTCCCATGAATGGCATTTCGATTCAGTGTTCTTATTGTTGAAGCATGCACAGTTACCTGAGATGCAGCAAGGGAGGTCTGCAAATCTCTAGATGTTATGTTTGGGTTGGCTTTTACCTGATTTATTATTGTTCTTGTGGCTCTTGGATATTTTGGAAGGGCGTCCACTTCTAGGCTGAGTTGCTGTCATGTTAAATGCTCTCCATTTGTAAATTATTTGCCCCACAGTGGACTGATGGAGCTCAAATCTGTTTGAGATGATTTTATAGCCTTCCCCAGACGGATGTGCTCTCACTACCCTCATCCTGATTTCCTCTGAAATCTAATTTCCTCTCGGCATTGTGTGCTTTGCATTCACCTGGATGGGTAACACCAAACTGACCAGGTTTCTTATCCCGCCCAAACTCTTTCCTAATGATCTCTCCTTTGATTGGTTCATTTAGTTATTTACCCACCTGATTCTACTTAGCTACTCGATTTAACCAATGCAACTTGGGGTTCACTTATTTTTGCACCTGCACTAATTCCTTTTTAATTTAGTTTTTCTACTACACGCATGATTTCCTCTACACCAACACATGGTATTGGTAAATATAAATCTGTTATGTCAGATCAAAAAGACTGGTTCTGATTAAATGAAGATTTCATGGTTCACATACTTTCAAGCAGCACTGTAGGTATTACAGACTGGGTCAGGGAGAGGTTGAAAATGCATGCTCTGAATACGCATCCTGGTAATCTGTCTGCCCCTGCGGCCTTGTGAATGTTAACCTGTTTATAGGTCTTACTTACACAGGCTACGGAGAGCGTGATCACACAGTCGTCTGGAACAGCTGGTGCTCACATGCACGGTTCAGTGTTGCTTGCCTCGAAGCGAGCATAGAAGGCATTTATCTCATCTGGTAGGCTCGTGTCACTGGGTAGCTCGTGGCTGGGTTTCCCTTTGTAATCTGTGATAGTTTGCAAGCCCCGCAATATCCGAACAGCATCAGAGCCGGTGTAGGATTCAATCTTAGTCCTGTATGGACGCTTTGCCTGTTTGATGGTTTGTTGGAGGGTGTAGCGGAATTTCTGGGTTGGTGTCCCGCTCCTTGAAAGAGGCAGCTCTGGCCCATGGCTTCTTGTTGGGACATGTATGTACGGTCACTGTGGGGACGACGTCGTCAGTACACTTATCAATGAAGCCGGTGACTGGTGTGGTAAACTCCTCAATGCCATTGGTTGAATCCCGGAAAATATTCCAGTCTGTGTTAGCAAAACAATCCTGTCGCGTCATCGGACCACTTCCGAATTGAGCGTGTCACTGGTACTTCATGTTTGAGTTTTTGCTTGTAAGCAGGAATCAGGAGAATAGAGTTATGGTCATAATTGCCAAATGGAGAGCTTTGTATGCGTCTATGTGTGTGGAGTAAAGGTGATATAGTTTTTTCCCTCTAGTTGCACAGGTGACATGCAGGTAGAAATTAGGTAAAAAGGATTAGTTTTCCTGCATTAAAATCACTGGCCACAAGAAGCGCTGACTCTGGATGAGCATTTTCTTGTTGGCTTATGGCGCTATATACACTGCTCAAAAAAATAAAGGGAACACTTAAACAACACATCCTAGATCTGAATGAATGAAATAATCTTATTAAATACTTTTTTCTTTACATAGTTGAATGTGCTGACAACAAAATCACACAAAAATTATCAATGGAAATCAAATTTATCAACCTATGGAGGTCTGGATTTGGAGTCACCCTCAAAATTAAAGTGGAAAACCACACTACAGGCTGATCCAACTTTGATGTAATGTCCTTAAAACAAGTCAAAATGAGGCTCAGTAGTGTGTGTGGCCTCCACGTGCCTGTATGACCTCCCTACAATGCCTGGGCATGCTCCTGATGAGGTGGCGGATGGTCTCCTGAGGGATCTCCTCCCAGACCTGGACTAAAGCATCCGCCAACTCCTGGACAGTCTGTGGTGCAACGTGGCGTTGGTGGATGGAGCGAGACATGATGTCCCAGATGTGCTCAATTGGATTCAGGTCTGGGGAACGGGTGGGCCAGTCCATAGCATCAATGCCTTCCTCTTGCAGGAACTGCTGACACACTCCAGCCACATGAGGTCTAGCATTGTCTTGCATTAGGAGGAACCCAGAGCCAACCGCACCAGCATATGGTCTCACAAGGGGTCTGAGGATCTCATCTCGGTACCTAATGGCAGTCAGGCTACCTCTGGCGAGCACATGGAGGGCTGTGCGGCCCCCCAAAGAAATGCCACCCCACACCATGACTGACCCACCGCCAAACCGGTCATGCTGGAGGATGTTGCAGGCAGCAGAACGTTCTCCACGGCGTCTCCAGACTCTGTCACGCCTGTCACATGTGCTCAGTGTGAACCTGCTTTCATCTGTGAAGAGCACAGGGCGCCAGTGGCGAATTTGCCAATCTTGGTGTTCTCTGGCAAATGCCAAATGTCCTGCACGGTGTTGGGCTGTAAGCACAACCCCCACCTGTGGACGTCGGGCCCTCATACCACCCTCATGGAGTCTGTTTCTGACCGTTTCAGCAGACACATGCACATTTGTGGCCTGCTGGAGGTCATTTTGCAGGGCTCTGGCAGTGCTCCTCCTGCTCCTCCTTGCACAAAGGCGGAGGTAGCGGTCCTGCTGCTGGGTTGTTGCCCTCCTACGGCCTCCTCCACGTCTCCTGATGTACTGGCCTGTCTCCTGGTAGCGCCTCCATGCTCTGGACACTACGCTGACAGACACAGCAAACCTTCTTGCCACAGCTCGCATTGATGTGCCATCCTGGATTAGCTGCACTACCTGAGCCACTTGTGTGGGTTGTAGACTCCGTCTCATGCTACCACTAGAGTGAAAGCACCGCCAGCATTCAAAAGTGACCAAAACATCAGCCAGGAAGCATAGGAACTGAGAAGTGGTCTGTGGTCACCACCTGCAGAACCACTTCTTTATTGGGGGTGTCTTGCTAATTGCCTATAATTTCCACCTGTTGTCTATTCCATTTGCACAACAGCATGTGAAATGTATTGTCAATCAGTGTTGCTTCCTAAGTGGACAGTTTGATTTCACAGAAGTGTGATTGACTTGGAGTTACATTGTGTTGTTTAAGTGTTCCCTTTATTTTTTTGAGCAGTGTAGTTTGTTGAGTGTGGTCTTAGTCCCAGCATCGGTTTGTGGCGGTAAAAAGAGAGCTACGAAAAATATAGATCAAAACTCTCTTGGAAAATAGTATGGTTTAAAGCAGTGTTTTCCAACCCTGGTCCTCGAGTACCCCCAACAGTACACATTTTGTTGTAGCCCTTGACAAACACACTCATTCAACTCATTGAGGGCTTGATGATTGGTTGACAAGTTGAATCAGGTGTGCTTGTCCCGGGTTACAATAAAAATGTGTACTGTTGGGGGTACTCAAGGACCAGGATTGGGAAACACTGGTCTACAGCTTACCATGAGGTATTATAACTAATGCGAGCAGAACCTTGAGACTTCCTTAATATTAAAGATTGCGAACCAGCTGTTGTTAACAAAGAGACACAACCCCCTGCCCTTGAGTTTACGAGACGCTGTCATTCTGTCCTGCCAATGCATAGAAAAACCAACTAAATTTACACTGAGTGTACAAAACATTAGGAACTCCTAATATTTAGTTACACACGCTTTTGCCCTCAGAACAGCCTCAATTTGTCAGGGCACCTCCTACAAGGTGTCGAAAGCGTTCCACAGGGATGCTGGCCCACTTGTGTCAAGTTGGCTGGATGTCCTTTGGGTGGTGAACCATTCTTAATACACACGAGAAACTGTTGAGCCTGGCACATACAACCATACCCCATTCAATTGCACTTAAATATTTTGTCTTGCCCATTCACCCTCTGAATGGCACACATACACAATCCATGTCTCAATTGTCTCAAAGCTTAAAAATCCTTCTTTAACCTGTCTCCTCCCCTTCATATATACTGATTGAAGTAAGGTATCATAGCTTTCACCTGGATTCACCTAGTCAGTCTATATCATTGAACGAGCAAGTGTTCCAAATGTTTTGTACAGTGTACAGTGCATTCGGAAAGTATTCAGACCCCTTGACTTTTTTCACGTTTTTCCTCATCAAGCTACACACAATACCCCATACATTCTTGCAAATGTATAAAAAAAATTAACTGAAATACCTTATTTACATAAGTATTCAGACCCTTTGCTATGAGACTCGAAATTTAGCTCAGGTGCATCCTGTTTCCATTGCTCATCCTTGAGATGTTTCTACAACTTGATTGGAGTCCACCTGTGGTAAATTCAATTGATTGGACATGATTTGGTAAGGCACACACCTGTCTATATTAGGTCGCACATTTGACAGTGCATGTCAGAGCAAAAACCAAGCCATGAGGTCGAAAGAATTGTCCGTAGAGCTCCGAGACAGGATTGTGTCGAGGCACAGATCTGGGGAAGGGTACCAAAAAATGTCTGCGGCATTGAAGATCCCCAAGAACACAGTGGCCTCCATCATTCTTAAATGGAAGAAGTTTGGAACCACCAAGACTCTTCCTAGAGCTGGCCAAACTGAGCAATCGGGGGAGAAGGGCCTTGGTCAGGGAGGTGACCAAGAACACGATGGTCACTCAGAGCTCCAGAGTTCCTCTGTGGAGATGGGAGAACCTTCCAGAAGGACAATCATTTCTGCAGCACTCCACCAATCAGACCTTATGGTAGAGTGGCCAGATGGAAGCCACTCCTCAGTAAAAGGCACATGACAGCCCGCTTGGAGTTTTCCAAAATGCACCTAAAGGACTTTCAGACCATGAGAAACAAGATTCTCTTGTCTGATGAAACCAAGATTGAACTCTTTGGCCTGAATGCCAGGCGTCACGTCTGGAGGAAACCTGGCACCATCCCTACGGTGAAGCATGGTGGTGGCAGCATCATGCTGTGGGGATGTTTTTCAGCGGCAGGGACTGCGAGACTAGTCAGGATCGAGGGAAAGATGAATAGAGCAAAGTACAGAGAGATCCTTGATGAAAACCTGCTCCAGAGCGCTCAGGACCTCAGACTGGGGCAAAGGTTAACCTTCTTACAGGACAACGACCCTAAGCACACAGCCAAGACAACGCAGGAGTGGCTTCGGGACAAGTCTCTGAATGTCCTTGAGTGGCCCAGCCAGAGCCCGGACTTGAACCCGATCTAACATCTCTGGAGAGACCTGAAAATAGCTGTGCAGCGATGCTCCCCAACCAACCTGACAGAGCTTGAAAGGATCTGCAGAGAAGAATGGGAGAAACTCCCCAAATACAGGTGTGCCAAGCTTGTAGCATCATACCCAAGAAGACTTAAAGGCTGTAATCGCTGCCAAAGGTGCTTCAACAAAGTACTGAGTGAAGGGTCTGAATACTTTTCTAAAAACCTGTTTTTGCTTTGTCATTATGGGGTATTGTGTGTAGATTGATGAGGGGAAAAATAATTTAATCAATTTTAGAATAAGGCTGTAACGTAACAAAGTGGAAAAGGTCAATGGGTCTGAATACTTTCCCAATGCACTGTATATTAACCATATATTTAGCAATAGCGGTTAATCCCCTAGATTCGATTGACGAACCAGTGCGTCAATCTAAGTAATATACTGTATAATAAAAAAATCCCCATCAGAATCTGTCAGTTTAAGCTAGAGATATCTGTTGTTTTGCATCGGATGCGTCTATGTCGCGATTCCGCATCTGCGGTGAAAGGTGGCAGAGCGGTATTGGTCAGACCATGAGATGTCCCGAAACTGTCTTCTCACGAAAACGTCCGAACGGTTTGATCTCTCACGAACACGATGGTGGTCTCCGTTTTGCTCTACTAGTGCCACAAGTGTCAGGGGACTCGTCTGAAGTTTGTACCGTGGAAACTGGCTCTCATGAGGACCGCCACAGGAATGGAAGACCCAGAGTTACCTCTGCTGCAGAGGATAAGTTCATTAGAGTTACCAGCCTCAGAAATTGCAGCCCAAATAAATGCTTCACAGAGTTCAAGTAACAGACACATCTCAACATCAACTGTTCAGTGGAGACTGTGTGAATCAGGCCTTCATGGTCGAATTGCTGCAAAGAAACCACTACTAAAGGACACCAATTAGAAGAAGAGACTTGCTTGGGCCAAGAAACACGAACAATGGACACTAGACCAGTGGAAATTTGTCCTTTTGGTCTGGAGTCCAAATTTGCGATTTTTGGTTCAAACCGCCGTGTCTTTGTGAGACGCGGTGTGGGTGAACGGATGATCTCCGCATGTGTATTTCCCACCGTAAAGCACGGAGGAGGAAGTGTTATGGTGTGGGGGTGCTTTGCTGGTGACACTGTCTGTGATTTATTTAGAATTCAAGGCACACTTAATCAGCATGGCTGCCACAGCATTCTGCAGCGATACGCCATCCCATCTGGTTTGAGCTTAGTGGGACTATCATTTGTTTTTCAACAGGACAATGACCCAACACACCTCCAGGCTGTATAAGGGCTATTTTACCAAGAAGGAGCGTGTTGGAGTGTTGCATCAGATGACCTGACCTCCACAATCCCCCGACCTTGATTTGTTTAACACTGTTTTGGTTACTACATGATTCCATATGTGTTATTTCATAGTTTTGATATCTTCACTATTATTCTACAATGTAGAAAATAGTAAAAAATTAAGAAAAACCCTTGAATGAGTAGGTGTTCTAAAACTTTTTACCGGTAGTGTAAACTCGGCCTCACAGACAGGCTGACAGGTTTCTGGAGCATCTAAAAAGGGGAAGAGAAAACATGGATGGAGCAAAATTAATGCAGGCATAGAGTCCTCTCACTACAAACATCACAATGGAAAAATGTGTACTACAACATTGCACTCACACGCACAATCATCATCACAACAGCCTGCCACCTTGCATTGTATTTATGATGTAGACTAATGCACACGCAGGCAGGCAGGCACACACACACACACAATTAATGATGTAGCTATCGTGGGCATTGTTTGTCCCATCTCCAAAACAATCAACTGCCTTAGCAAAATACCGGTAGCAATGTTAATGTATGACAACTTCTTCATAATTAACAGTATTGTCAGCTTCATAGCTAAAGTTGCTGAACTTACCCTCAGATTCAAGTCTGCGTTTCTTTATCTGGGGGGAGGCAGTGGTCCGCTGGGTGAGTTGACGCCTCTTTGGCTGGGGAGGGCGATTGTATCCCAACCACAACTCTGGGAAAGGATTATCCTTGGTAAGTTTTTGGTCAACAAAGTGATAGGAACAAACAAAAACGTTGAGGGGTGGTTTCTTTAGATTCAATGCCTTCAGCCAGGTCCTTGATTCCGAGTCGGTATCAGGCTTGCGAAAAAATGTAAACAATGGAGCGCATGGACATTGCCTCTTCGTAGCTGGTTTGTGGTCGTAGCACTCTCTATCTAACCAATCGTTCAGGTGCTTTCTCGAGTTTTTGCAACCAACTACCGCACACGTCGTTCCCGAACCACTTTTCTTCATGTTGTAATTGTAATTTTTATATCCTCTTTGTCACTGCGATATCAGTGCTTTGTCGGCACAACGGAGCTAGCTAGCAAAACAAACCCAGCCCGGAAGAACGGAAGTGGATTGCATCGACGGGAGGAGTTCAGGAAGTAGAGCGGAAACGGCTCAAAAACTTGTGTATATTTCCTGAGCTTACTTATATCTTCTAGATACAGAACACTTCAAAACCTTGTTTCTCATGATTTATTGTTTGACTGTCTTTTTTTTGTCATTGATGAATGTGTTATTCAATGCGTTTCTCTGTGTTATAGTAGTAAAGGACAAATTCAATATTTTATCAAATCATTTTTTTATATTTGTTTTGTACCTAAAGGGGTCATAAAATTCCAAATCAAATAGCTAAATGAACCATTGAATGACCATATTAAAACAATTCCATATGTCAGCTTAGAACCCCCCCCATACTCACAGAGATATCAAGTTATGATGCTGCATGCTGCATTTCATCAAACGCTAGCAGTCAAACAACCAATAATACAACCTGGACTCAGGGGTAGACGTAACATAGTAAAAATAATTCCAGGACATCCAAATTAGAAGATATGTCTATCATCCATTTTGTATGATATGTTACGAGTTACAATTCGTATTATATTTTACGAATTGCAATTCGTACAATATGTTATGAATTGTATTCGTACAATATTTTACGAATTTGCAAAACGTATGATATGTTACGAATTCCAAATTGTTGTTGCTAACATTAGCTAGGTGGCCAGATAGCTAACGCTAATGTTTGCTAGGTGGCTAACGTTAGCTATGCTAGGGTTAGGGGTCAAGGTTAAGGTTAAGGTTAGAATTAAGGTTAGGGTTAGGGTTAAGGTTAGGGTTAGATTTAGGGGAAGGGGAAGGGTTGGCTAACATGCTAAGTAGTTGAAAAGTAGCAAAAAAGTAGTAAGTAGTTGAAAAGTTGCTAATTAGCTAAACATTTTATCCATGATGAACACGCAACCTTTGGGTTGCTAGATGTTTGCGTTATACGCCTATCCATCCACCCTGACCAACCACCCTACTTTAGTTTTTGCCTTAAGTAACCTTCTGTCTTATGTAACCATACCAAACATTACATATCATACTAATTTGAGTGTGCAGAATGTACATTTGCTATGTTGTGTCTAGTCTATGAGACCAGGCTGAATAATACTACATTTTCAGCTGCAGCAAATTTAATTGGAAGAAGACACCCTTTTTGAGCAAACCACATTGTTTATTGCGCTCTCAAGTGCTGATGGTGTTCACACAAGTCGAAATGAACCGAACTAAGGGGGTAGACACACCAGAGTTAGGATAAAGCTCCAAACCAATTCGGTGTGAAAGCCCCCTAAGATGTTGGACAAGTTTTGTCTAACTTGTTGGGAAAGTGGTCAAAGTAGCTGATTTGTGTCAAAAGTCACGTTTACTGTGAATAGAATGTTGGAAGTCTGGGAGTTTTTAACAATGGGAGCTTTAGAATGTTGAAGAAATCCCATTAAAGTGGATGAGTTTTTTAAAGAAGGACCAAAAGTGTAATAGTTTCAAAAGAACAAATGCTATCAAAAAGTTGTATACAAGCAACCTATTCCAGACCAGTCTGCACTATTTAAAGTTTGAATGGCATTTCTAGCTCAAACGGTGTGCGACAAATTGCGTTCCAAATAATAATAAGAAATAAGTTATACATTATTTAAAGTGGGACTTTTAAAGTCCCAATAATTTACATAACATAAGCCCATTGCATATTTAGTAAATAGTACAATTAAACATTTCATATTCAGTTTGGAACTTCACAGGCCTAACTGTGACAAAGCCAATGTGAGAAATAGTATACTAATCGTAGAATGATTAAGCTGAGATAGTTCTGTTCTTGATTCTGCACTCAACATCTGCATATGCAACCCAAATTATTGAATTGAGCTAAATCAACTCAAATAAGGTGGTTCTACTCAGTTATTAGGTATATTATTAGGTCTATAGTCTCTTAGCTATTGTCATGGTGTCTCACTGCAACTTCAAACAGGAAAAAAGCAGCTTGATTGTAGCACATCATTTATGATAAATGAATTACTGTTTTATAACAGAATGGCTTACAGTAACTCTGATAATGCACACTATACGGAGCATCCTCTGTCCGAAACCTATTTAAGTAGGGATAACGCTGTTTAAATGCCTTTTGGTGCTGCTGAAGCATCCTCTGAACACCATGTCCTACTAAATCAGTGTTTAATCTCCCGGAATTACAAAGATTTGCTGTGGTTTAATAAAATTAATCCGCCTTGATTAGACCCCCTACCTGTGCTTCTCCTGTCTCTATTGCCCCTCACTGTGAGGGATACATTTACGGACATTTAAATAGTGGTACCATCACAACTCTGATCCATTCTGATCTAGTATTCACAAGATACATTTGAGGAAGGAAATAACACTGCAAAAATATATTTTTTTTCCTTTCTTTTTTCTTCTATCAGATCAATTTGGTATAATACATTTGATTGTCCTTAACCTATACAGGCTTTGGCATCACATTGAGTTGAGTCACCAAACAATCAGGGTAATTTGGGACTATCCCATTTAATTGTCCTAACTTGATCTTGTGACCAAAGAGACTTCAGTCATTAATTTACTTAGCCCAAAGGACATTGAAGAGAGGCATCCTGCTTGATGCACAGCAGTGTCCTAGACCAGCATTGTGAAACTGAGAAACAAAAACACCTTTGAAGAATCTGAGGATCTCCTATTGTGGTGGAAATAGGTCATCTACATTGAAAGTGTTAGCAACTACCTTAAAAGTCCAAGAAGGGCCATGGAGGACATAAGCAGCTGCAACACTGGCCGGGAGCGCTTGGGAATACGCTTCACTATAGACTACCTGCTGTACAACAAGGACAGTAAGAGCATGAAAGAGGAGCCAAAGAGTCCCCAAGCAGAGCAGACCCCTCATAGCCCAGTGGAGGAGCAGAGTCCTGACACCCTCTCAGAGAGGGAAAGTATTGAACTTGGGAGCCCTGAGAAGGGGCCAGAAGGAGAAGAGGGGTCAGAGGAGGAGGATGAAGAGAAGGAGGAGGTCAAAGTGGAAGAAGATCAAGAGGCGACCACTACAGACAGCCCACGGGACAAGCCCACCCAGTCCTACATTGCCCTTATCTCTATGGCCATACTTGCTTCAGAGGAGAAGAAGCTGTTGCTGTGTGACATCTATCATTGGATTATGGATAACTACCCCTACTTCAAGAGCAAGGTATGTCCAAGTGATTCAATTCAGGGTTCATTCCAAGTTTAATATTTGTCTGAACTATGGTTGTGATCAGTTTAATTTAAACTCAGGAGATGAATTCCAATTCCAATTCAAGAATTGAAAAGAGTGCCATTTATTTTGAAAGCAGATTTTTTAGATTCTTGAAATGCAATTTCAATTCACTTCAAACATTGGAATTGACATTGCTAACTCCCTGTATAGCCAATTACTGTAATTACAATCAATTTAACTGGATAACAGTACTCATGAGAAAAACCTTTGCAAAGCTCTTTGATCAAGAAATGACTAGTGTGTGGAAAGTTTCCAAAACCTAAAGTACTATTCTGGGACATTACGTACATCCTCCACTGTAGTCAAAAGACAGCATTTGAAAATAAAGAGCTTGAAGAAAGTATATCTGCCGTTTTCTCTTTTCACTTTATTCCTATTGTGAACTGTTGAAAAGGGGTGGTCTGCCACAGCAATGAGTATAATTGCTGCATGCATGAACCTGGCTCAGCTGATCCTGTTGTTGCATGGAAGGTCTAACTGAGTAACCTAAAGGCTGTAGGTAATCTTGTTGATAGCCGCAACTGGCTAAGAACTAAAACTAGGTCTTTAACAGGTGTAACAACAGGTTTACCTCATGGGATTAGGGGAATTTATCAAGGTGAACTTGGTGGTTTCGTCTGTCAGTCAACTCAATCAACCTTGACCAAACGTCACCATGGCCCTTTTACATGACCTGGCACCAATGAAATAAAAGCAAGGGAAAATTGCTAATATTCTCTGTACAATGTATACGCTGGATTCAGCCATGAGGGAAAACCATTATCGGTTTCTAATAATTGAGTACAAGGATGATGTTGGATACTTTCTGTTCCAGGGCCACATACAACACTTAATTCATTACTCACCTTTATACTTCATGTCTCATATGTAAACATTATTGTTGTCCTACAGGATAAGAACTGGAGGAACAGCGTCAGACACAACCTGTCCCTGAACGAATGCTTTGTGAAGGCTGGTCGGAGTGACAATGGTAAAGGCCATTTCTGGGCCATCCACCCCGTTAACTTCCAAGACTTCTCCAATGGGGACTACCATCGCCGCCGGGCTCGCCGCAGGATCCGCAGGGTGACAGGACAGCTCCCGTTTGCCCTGCACGCAACCTATTACCCCCTCCACAGGCCCAGGGCGGTGCCGTGCTGGTGCTGCCCCCCAACCCACCCTCTCTCCCTGGCCCACCCTCTGTCCTGCCTCTCAGCCAGGATGTATTGGAGCTGGGCCAGCCTGTATGCCAGACGACACCCATCCCTCCACGCTCCGGTTCAATAGCACCACATAGAATTGGATGCATGTTTGATGTTGGCCTGCTCTTTGTATGACAGGTGGCTGAGAGAGATGTATTGAGTATGATTGTGAAATCTGTGGCTGGCTGGCACAAATAAGAGTACCAAAGTACGATATTGCACTATTTATTGTTTGAAATGTGATACCAGATTTGTACTGTAATATTATGTATATTGTATTTGATGAGTACTGTATATGAAGGAATGGAATTGTAAATATATTGATGAACATATTGCATTATTTTATATATCTTCCACAATTTCAAATAAATAAACAAAAAAACCTAACCAACCAATGTGTCAATGATTTCTGTCAAACATGAGAAAATGCTTACACAGAATGAGAATATTTTAAATCTGTAAATAAAGCACTTTGCAACAAGGGTTGGAACTGGTTGACCAAAAACCCAAAAATAACAATCTAATTTGAAGAAAAGAACCCTAACCGAAAACAAAAGTGATCTATACTGTTCTGGAACAGAACCGTTATTTTAAAAGCATGGGAACCAGTTAATAACGTTATTTTAAGTTCTGGGCATTTTTTTCCCAGTCCCACACAACAAACAAAGTGCCAACAAAGTGCCTATGCAAAGCCCTCACTCTGTTACTCAGAAACGTATTCCAACGTCTGCCTGCCAACTTGAAATCTTTGCTAGTAGATGTGTGTGTGTAGGCTATCTGCCCCTCCCCTCTGAAGCATAGGTAACTGTAGCCTACTAACGACGGTACAGTGTAATACAGAAATGAGGGAGAGACGTTTAATTAGAGAAGAATGGGTTGACTTTTTCAATGCTAGTTAAGGATGCTATAGTTACCACGTTTCACATTGGATTTATTAACTACAAAAAGGTAAGACGTGTGTGCTCTGCACACACAAGCTAGCTAGCTAATGTTTGCTCTGGTCCAACTTTAAACCAACTCGGAAGTTCAAAGATATTCAAAGTTCCTCCATAGAAGCCACTCCTCTGTAGGTATAATTCTGTGGGCCATAACAAGATGCCCAGTGCTTCAAGGCAAGCTTCCTCCATTCAGTTGCATCTTGCGCCCTACACTGTGACTGGCAGCATAGTGTGTGTTTGTCTTTCATTATGATTAAACCATGCTGTTACGGCCAAATACAATTTGCTCTTAACGACTTTCCTATACAGATTAAATTGCTTACCCGCTCCACAGCAGGCTGCTCTATCCACACTGATTGGTGAAGTAATTTAATTTAGAGCTAAATGTAAAAAAATATATATATTTCAGAGATTTAAAAAGGAACCGAAAGGAACGATAAACACCTGTACTTGTTTTGGATTCAAACCGGTTCAGAACTTTATTTTGCTGGTCGTAACAGTGGAATGAAACAAACAAAAAAAATGGTTCTGTTCAGAACTAAACAATTGGAAAATAATTTCGGTTCCAACCCCTGCTTTACAGAAAGATATCTGTACAGAATACTGTACCGTACAGATGACTGTACTGATATATTACTGTATAGATGACTGTACTGACATATTACCGTACAGATGACTGTACTGATATATTACTGTATAGATGACTGTTCTGATATATTACTGTACAGATGACTGTTCTGAGAAGATATTTGGTGCACCAGGTGGTACAGTTCATTAACTGTGTACGCGTGCATTCAAGCAGACCCCGTGTAGCTCAGTTGGTAGAGCATGGCGCTTGCAACGCCAGGGTTGTGGGTTCGTTTCCCACAGGGGGCCAGTATGAAAATGTATGCACTCACTAACTGTAAGTCACTCTGGATAAGAGCGTCTGCTAAATGACTAAAATGTAAATGTAATGTGTGGTTGTGTGTTCCTGTGTGTCTGTATGTTCCTATGTGTGGTTGTGTGTGGATTCAGGGTGTTAAAAGTGAGCCCACTCCTGAAGCCCGGCCTAGTTTAGATGCTAATTAGTCAGAGCTGCTGGGATGCCAAATCTTATGCCCTAAGAGACTAAAGCAGGCTTCCCAAAGCCGACTCAGGGGATAAGCACCCGGATAATCCCAGAGATCCCAAGGAGTTTCGAAAAATAGGAAGCTTATCACACAGTGTAATCTGTTACCGTTCCTGTGGTGAGGAGACACTGCGGGAGGTGAGGGAAGGGGGGAGGGATGTGAGGGAAAGAGGTGGCAGAAGGGTCGGGGGAGTGGGTGGCACGGAGAAGTGAAGGTGCAGGTGGTGGAGCGGGCGTGGAAAGGGGACAAGGCCATTGTCAAAGTCTTCACTGGCAACAACAAGTAAAAGATATCAAAAACAACAGTTCAACTGGAAATGTGAAAGGGACATGATACAGCATACAATAATACTGATCTTTATACTGGTCTGAGAATGTATAGGGAACTGGCTCCATATTTCTTTATCAAAGGGCAAAATGTGTTAAAATATGCAGCAGCATGGTCAGAATATTATATCTGGAGAATACAAGATTATCATAAAAAAGAAAAGTCAATCATCAGCTGTCAGTTATTCCATCGATAGGAAATTCATATGTAATTTCCAAAGGTTGGCATTTAAATTCACAATACTTGAGCATGTTTTTTTTTTGTTGATTAGGTCAGAGATCGACTTTTTATACTGCTTGTTTATCTCAATTCATGTGAGGTTTTTGTCTACCAATTATTGAACATTTGGATAAGGCAATACATCTGAAAGGTAGATTAGAGTACATTCTAAAAAGAAAATAGAATGTATTTATTTATGGGAAAATACAAAAATACAGTAGACAAACATTTCAAAACCCCATTTTCTTCTCTATTTATTAGAGCGATGACAAATCCATCTAATTAATTTTTGTTCACCAAATCTCTCTATTCATTGTGGACAAGCTAATTGGACCACTAATTTGTTTAATTCCCATGAATTGCACTCTGCATTAAATCCTCTTCAATTCGCAAGCTTTAGGGCTTTAATTCTGTTGCATATGTTTGCTGCATGCTGGCAGGAAACAAGGCTTTGAACAGGTTGCATCCACCACACACACACACACACACACACACACACACACACACACACACACACACACACACACACACACACACATACACACTGTAAAGGGGTTACCATGAATTTGTAATATAAACATGGTATCAAAGCAAGTACTGTGACTGTATTATATTGACTGTATTATACTGTAAAAGTGAATGCAACCGTATTTTTTTGTAATTACATGGGATTGGTGCAAGCATGTTGGCTGCTAGGTAAAGTGTTTACGCATTACAGCATATTAATGAATATTTTGTGTTTTATATCCCTTGCACTTCTAGAGGCCTTAACAAAAGGCTTCCAAACTGGCAGCGACTACAGGGCAAAACAGACCAAAAGGATATGGCAAAATGCTCAACCATTCAAGGTTTAAGATTAGCTGCCACTCCAATCTGTCCCCTATAACGTTTAAATTGATGGGGCACTATAACCACATAGGAGTTAAATTGGTAGAGCATTCTCACTGCAACAAATATCGTTTCTTACAAGGCACTTCTCAAAATATGTTAATGAGCCAGAAACAACAATACCATGCACCCACTAGTGGTCAAACGTTTTTGGGCACTCTGGTACGGTACTGTATTCTGTGGGGTGGAATTACAGAATCATTCAAAATACAGCAGTTTTCCCACAATGTATCATAATTTACAGTATGCTGCAGTAAAACGTTTCAGAGTTTTTTTTACTGTTGATACCTAAAATTACCGTATAAATTACTGTTTTCCGTTACAGCGCACACACACACAAACACACACACACACACACACACAGTTGCCCAAAATGTGTCAAGGTGTAAGCATTCCTTGTAGAGTGTAATGTATAAAATGAACATTGGGAGAACTATTGGGCTACAGTATGCTGAACCACCTTTTTTTTTATCTCAACAAAAAACACAAGTTGACAAGTTGTTACAGTGTTAGTAATGATGTGCATCCAAATTGAGGGTGAATACAATGTTCTATTCAAGTATTTCTCTCATTATCATTATTTCAGCTGTTTCGTAATTCATTGTGGCACACAACTAGATGCCATACATGTTAGGAATACGTGAATGTCCATCAACATCACATTTTTCAGTTTACCGAAGAATGTCTCCATTCAACGCATGATGGCCACAAGTTATGTGTTTAAATTGACCAAGGCTGTCAGTGTATATCCCCAGTTTGTAGGGCCATGGTACAGGGAGGCGTGATAGGTTGTGTGCTTTATCTTCTTAATCTAATAGGATAGGCGGAAGGGTGCAGGGGGCATGGGATTACTGTCCACGATTTGCGCCTGATTAACAGATCTGAGAGTGAGGTAAGAAGATGAGTCCTGCTGTGATGATGATGAAAACTTATGGCCATGTTTTAGTACATTAGTACATTTTAGCATTCCAAAGCTGGTTTTATTGCTCTGTTGTAGTATCTCTTGGATTGATTATGGATTGACAAGAGACAATATTGACGAATGTTGACAAAACATTGGTTGATGTCTGACTCCACAGAGCATCAAAAAGGGCATTAAACTGTGGATGTGACTGATAAGACAGGAAGCACAACTGCACCACCAAAACTATAAACATATGCTTTTTTATAAACATGTCAAAGCTGTTAGATTATTTTAATTAGTCAACCCTTACATTACCCAAATTTAGCCAAGGTTGAACTTGGCTGAATTATGCATGACCTATAGAACGATTATGTTAACTGAATTCTACACAGATTGAACCAATTTAGAGGACTCTTGGATAGTTATAGACCAAAAATTACTTCAGCCTATGTATTACAAACGTCCAAAACAAAATTATATGGCAGATGTGCTTGCAAGAACGTGAAATTTTGGAAATTTTGGAAAAGGTCGAAACAACGTTTTGTAAAGCTGTTGAATAGATAGAAACAGGTAGATTGAACGTCAGCATTATGCTGGAACCAGAACCTCTATCTCCATGGTGTAGAAATAATAGCCTCCGCTGCCTGAGCATCAAAGGCCCCATAATAGTCAATCGATCATCATGAATGCAAGGCGCTATTCAACACATTACTGTTAACAATAATTTGCTTCCCAGTGCACCGTCGCCATCTTTGAAGCAATGTTTTATTGCCTTTCTTTTCATCTGCATCTGTCATCCCTGAGGTACACTGTTTGATCTCTCCCAACAACCCTCCCTCTCTCCCCGAGGTCGCGTTGACCTGTTGATTGGCAGCTGGGCTCAGACATATGGTAGGACGAGGCATCGACCGGTGCTCCCGGGAGACTGAGGCAGACGGAATGATTTTTTTCTGCAGGAGGAGCAGTGAGCAGAGCGGAGGCGGTAAAGGACCAGTTGTGCCGCGCTGCGTAAAGAACGATACGGTATTCAGCCACTAGATGACGCAAGATGCCAGTAAACCTCTCAACATTGTTTTGACCATTTGGAACAAATATTTCAGTGGGCCTCATATTCATCACATTTAGCCTATATGGAAATTCTACACGCGCAGTATGTAGACTTGCATGTCACTTTCTGGGTATAAAATTTAAGTGACATAATAAGACATATTAGTAAGACAAGGAAAGCAATACTTCACAGAACAAGATACTAATGTCCATTTTTTGTCAGATGAGAATCTCAAGAGATCAGCCCTTTCTCTCTGGGTGAGTATCAGATTGCTTGAGAGTGTCACTCCCAATCCTCATTTTATTGGAAATAGATTATCATAATGGTCCCTAACTAGATGCCTTGTGTATGCTTTCCCTACTGAAGGCCTAAGCGATACAACTGTATGCTAGTCCAATGTGTGCCATAAGGGCAGCTGAAATCTCTAAAAGCAGCACAGATGTGATGGAGCCCCTGGTTGGGGGGAGATGGTAGATGTTAGAGCAGAGTCCAGTGCCCTTTCCCTTTCTTCCTCCCCAGGGACAGGGTTGCTATGGTGATGGTTCTCCAGCCAGGCCAGCAGTGAGCCTCTTGTTGGTGACCCTTAACCTTTAGGCCATGACCAGGGTCAAGAGGTCAGTGATGGCCAGAGGGCAATGAGAGCGCTTCCATGATTGGCACTCTGACATGCTCATGGCCCCCTCATCTGCAGTCATCACCTTTCTCCCAGGTTTCACCTCCAATAATGGGAACATCTGCTGCATAACATTCCATATGTTAAAATTTTTGTTTCTGTAGGTATTCTGCGCTTAAGGCAGAATATGCGCTCAATAGTGTACAATTTACATTTGGTTCTATACATCCTCATACATATATTGCACATGCTGTATGAACAACGATGCACATACTGTATGTATTCTGTGAGTGTATTGGTAGGCTATTACCAATAGTGATGCACAATATTCAGCTCTAACCCCTGTAAGACGAAATGACGAATATGACAGCAATAATGATCATCAGTATTCCCCACAGCCCCCTGTAATCCACTGTATGTGTGGATGTTTATAGGCCAATGTGTGAATGTATGAAAGGGGGGGATGGGTAATGCACTAGCATACTCGCAGGGAATAATTACAGAATCGTGGGTACTAAAAGTCATGTGACCCTAGCCTTCTGCTCCCAAATAATTTATCCCCCGGCTGATAGCTCGTCAATATCAATTTATTAATTTAACAGCTCTGTACTGATAAAAGGTACTGCACACAGTTAGCCTGCTGATGCAGGGAATAAGGACAGATTTTACAGTGAGGCTAGAGGATGGAGGGAGGCTAGAGGTGTGAGGAGAAAGATAGCCGAGGGAGAGAGAGACTGGGGACGTGGAGTGATCAATGATGATGTGGAGAGAGTGATGGAGATTTGTGGTGTAAAAGGGGGATATCATTGCTCATGATACAAGGCTATTGAGTAAAGCATATGAAAACGAATATGCTTATTATCACCGAATTAAAGATAAGATGAAAGAAGACCTTATAATTTCATGACATTCAATGACATTAAAATGTCTGGAAGGTTCAAGTATGCTACTTAAAGACACATCCTCTTTATGTAAAACAGAATGGTAATAATACTTCCCAAAAAATAAATATACATCCGGCATAGTGTATTTATCCTAGCTAGCACACCCTGCAAGCCAAACGACTCCCCGAGCCATTACATAATATCCCTGAAGGAGGCTAAAAGGTATTTTAACAAGACCCACTGCTCGGTGACCTTTCACCTTCCTCCACTGACCCTCACCCCCTGACCCCACTTAAACTGGCCGGTGACAGTACTGACACCCCTCTCTCACTTCCGTTAGTCAGCTGTACAGGAGAAGGACTTATTTGAATAAACAAATGTGCATTGTTTCTGGGGTAATACAGATGGATGCTGTTTTTCACTCCATAACTGACCCATCAATCCATCTTTCTATCATCCATCCATCTATCTGTCCATCTATCCATCCATCCATCTATCTGTCCATCTATCCATCCATCCATCTATCTGTCCATCTATCCATCCATCCATTTGCACAATAAATGAAAAATAAGAGTGAAGGTGATAGGCATGCAGAGAATGGTCATGGGAGATGAAAGTCATTATACTTCATTTTCATCTTTTATAATCCATATTTTTACAGAATGAATCAGCGCCTCCTAATTTTCTTTGATCTTTTTTTATTCATTATAATGTAATATCCCGGGGGGTTCTGATACGTACAGTTCATACCATGCACATGCTTTACTGTTCTGATCACTGTCTTTATGCTATCAACCCATGTAGTGGGCTCTCAGCCTTTGGAGAGGGCTGTACGTTGTACGGCGGTGGCAAATGTCAATGGAGAGGCCGTGTCGGTGTGAGAGATGATAGACTGGGGTTAAGAGGTGTCAACGCACAGCGAGAGGGCTTGAGGACACTTCAACTGAGCTGCCTGACACTCTCCAGGCCTCTCCTCTGATTAACTCACTAAAGACAGCCATTCAGACACACACACACACACACACACACACACTGATCCTATGACACATACTCAGAGCGTCTCTCTCTCTCTCAGTTCACACACTCACACACACCCTCCTTTGAGAGGCAAACACATCACACTGCAGTGTGTAGCCTGTGTGTGTGTGGCTGACATACAGGAGGTGAGGATGTGTTCACAGAGGCTCTCTGAAAGGTTCTTACAGACCACAATGGATTTCTCACACATCCAATGTGAGGTATATGTCCAGTGGAGTGTGAAATACAATACACTCAATTCTACAGGGCTTTGCTCCTGTCAGACTGTGTCGAGCAACATAAAACATCTCAAACGCACACATACATTATTTCCCTCTGTTTCTCACGCACACACATACAGAATAAAATAATACACTTTAAAAGTGCTTCAAACTCATTTAACTTATTTTAGTTTTTGTTGGTCACTAGTATATTTGAAAGTAAGTAAGAATCTTTACCCATAAGTTGTACCAAACCAATCATTTGGCCAATAAATGTACCTAAGTTGTGTGAAACTGGGCCCTCTTATATGTCCCTTTGCATTTCCCAAACGTTCCCTTTGAACATCTCTTCCGTCATTGGGGGTCTATTGCTTTCTTTTCAGGTTGCTGAGGAAACCACTTCTTATTTGTTCTTGCCATGACCTCTGACCTCAGACACGTGTGGTTGGACTCTGCTCTGAAAAGATGGTGCTAGGCCTCTCTCTATGTGCTAGGCCTCTCTCTATGTGCTAGGCCTCTCTCTATGTGCAAGGCCTCTCTCTATGTGCAAGGCCTCTCTCCGTGCTTCTACATCTGCATTGCTTGCTGTTTGGGGTTTTAGGCTGGGTTTCTGTATAAGCTCTTTTTGACATCTGCTGATGTAAAAAGAGCTTTATAAATACATTTGATTTGATTCACCATCTATGTCGCCCTAAACAGCTGGTGAGTAGTGGGATGGAGGGAGCTAAAGAGTGGTAGAGATGGAGTGGTAGATGGAGTCGGTAAGGGCTTTTCTTGGCCTACTCTCTCAGATGTTATTTTATTAGTCCTGTCAAATTGTACTTTTCCCAACTGTAAACAGACAGAACGGGCTTAATTAAGAATGTTTTAATGGGGATACAGTAAAGTCCGGAAACATTAGGTAGATGCAACCGGGTGTCGTAAAGATTGATTGAGACAAAGAGGATGGAAGGACAAGGAGAAACAGTTGGTGGAAGGAGGGGGGTCAGGAGTGGTGTAGGATACAATGGAGGCATATTCTTGTGTTGCTCCAGGCAGTGCTCAGAAATGGGCTTGGAAAGATAGGGAGAAACGATTTTTTATGCATTAACAGCCTGCTTGTGTAGGGCAATAACAGGGACAAGATCCGCGCTAAAATGTTTGACATCCTGCACAGAGATCAATGGATCCCGACTCTGCGCATTAACAGGGCACACACACCAAGGCCCATGTATCCGCCTCGGCTACCGGTCTAGATAACACACACACATGCACCCTAGCCATCAGAGGGTAAGAAAGATGTGGGCGCACAGGCTTATTGTATGCAAACCTGAGGGCGAAATGGAAAAATAAGACTACATATATTTATAGGCCATACCTGTGGATATGGATTTGGATAGACTGCTGAAATGATCATGGAGAATGGAGCTGGAAACCAATCAGTCTGAACCTTCACTGCATATATAGGCAACCAAAAAGAATAATAAGCACATCCATTGTTCCCTATGGACCTTAAGGTTCCATTCAATACATTATTTACAGCTGCATTTTTACTGGGGTATGGGGCCTCTCTCTCTCAGGGATACTTACTTATAGACCAGGGCTCTAACCACTTACCAATGCCTTACCAATGGCTCCTGTGGACCTGGGTTACCAGCTGGTCCAGTCCACCACAGTCAGTTTACCCACTGAAACTGAGAAGGTAGCCTATATGCCCCCTCAATGTAATCCATTTGTATTGTAAAGATATACTATTTTTTTCCACACAAATTAATTGACCATCAGTGCCCCCTTTATACAATGTTGGTGTGCTTCTGCTATCCACTCCTCCAGTGTCGGGTGTACGGGTATAGGACCTGGTCAATGTGTTCTGTGTGTGTGTAAGTATTCCCTAAGTGTGTCTGTATGTCCCCTGGGGTTCCAGGCACTCTTGCACCCTGGACAGCAGTACAATTCCCTAGACTATATGTGCTTGCAGTGCTTTAAAACACTGCTGGATGGATCTGAAAGCCTTTAAAACAGAGATCCCCACACACAAGCTGCTGTGGCCTTAAAAGCCTGCATCGCTTTGTAGTAGATTCAGCTCAGATCCAAGAGACAACTTCTGGGAAGCCCAGTCTGTCTGATCTCTGTTCAGACGGAGTGAATACTGGAAGGAGAGGCTTTAGCTCTGCCATTCTCCCCTCGTTTCAAACAGACTATTTGTCATCTCTGAAATAGAGCATTAAAATAAATTCAACCTGCAGCCAGCCCCCACCCCGACTCCCTCCTATTTTCACTCTCAATTCCCCTGACTACAGCCAGCTGCGATCAATAGCCTATTGATCAGCTCTCTCCATTTCCATTACACACAAGTGCCAAAAGAGCCAACCATTCACAGCGCTAAAACATATTTGGTGAGCATTTGCCATTGTAAGGTCTGTCAAATGTTCTTTCATATATCACAAAATGCATGTAGACAGTAGGCTATAACGGTACATATTTATACATGCATACATATTGTACATGTTCACTCCCTGTGCTGTTAACCGACTTAGTGGGATTACTATTGTGTTGTAATGTACAGTACCATGATGTTTCAACAGGCTAAAGTACAGCAATACAAAAGGTGGGAGCATCACCAGACTAATCCTTTCCCCTTTTTTCCTGCTAGTTCATTTATCTCCCCCTCCCACTCTCCTCTCTTTCTCCTCTCCCTCTCTATAGACAATGCTACGGGCGAAATCAATACTCTCCAGAAAAGAAGGCATATTTTTAGCCCCTTATTATATGAGCTGTAAGACGAAAACATGTTTGTGGGAAAGGCAGAAACAGCATGTCGGCTTATAAGAGAGAGGAGGAGAGCGAGCAGAGAGACAAAAGAAGGTGAAGAAGAGTGAGAGTGATAGTGAGGATGGAAGCGATAGTCTAATGGAGATGAATCAAACGAAGGTGGAGATAACAGGAGGCGACAGTGAGAAAATGGCCGATGCCCCTTGGCTGCATGGGAGAAGGAGAGGGTGGGCTATCTGGGCGGGGAAAGCAGAAACGGTGACCATATGATACTTTATGATATTGTCAAATGTTTCCAGTAACTCGTGTGCTTTGTGATATCAATGGACTCAACAAACACATTAATTCCTATTAGATTGATCTGAATATTTTGTCAACTACACATTGTTCTCTGACCATAGATGGCTTCTTATACAGTAGTTTCCCACTACAACTTTGCCAGTACTATACAGGGCACTCTGTAGCTCTGTGTATTTAGAACTCACTCTATTCCATCCAGCTCAGTAACAATTCTCCTGCCAATGGCTTTCTGATTGACTCTCCCCTGGCTGTAGTAGGGTTAACTTCTATGCTGCTGTCTGTCAGTCTCCCTCCCACCTGCCTCCCCATTGGCCAGGGAGCCTCTGTTGATCAAACGATAAGTCCTCCAATTGGACAGATGAGCTCCAGGCGAAGGCAGGAATTGATTTATCGGTGGTATTAGGGGATCAATTAATCCCCATTGTGTGTGCCAGCACAGATAGTCGGCCGTGTCTTATTTGGTATGGCTTGTTTTCTGCTTGCCCAAGATAAGAGTCTGCCGTCACTTCCTTATATGAACAACAAATCAAACCGAATGGAATGGTGGGGTGACGGCATGCAGCAGGTCCTCCCGAAGGCAGCCAATGCTTGGCTAGTCACAGTAAGGAAAGCCCATCAATAACAAATACTTCCACAGAGAACAAATGCTTCCAATTCCCAGGCTGAAGTGTCAGTGACTCTATGATGGGAATTACATATACTGTACATACACTACCGTTCAAAAGTTTGGGGTCACTTAGAAATGTCCTTGTTTTAGAAAGAAAAGCAAAAAAATGTGTCCATTCAAATAACATCAAATTGATCAGAAGTACAGTGTAGACATTGTTAATGTTGTAAATGGCTATCGTAGCTGGAAATTGCTGATTTTTAATGGAATATCTACATAGGCGTACAGAGGCCCATTATTAGCAACCATCAGTCCTGTGTTCCAATGGCACGTTGTGTTTGCTAATCCAAGTTTATCATTTTAAAAGGCTAATTGATCATTAGAAAACCCTTTTGCAATTATGTTAGCACAGCTGAAAACTGTTGTGCTGATCAAAGAAGCAATACAACAGGCCTTCTTGAGACTAGTTGAGTATCTGGAGCATCAGCAATTGTGGGTTCGATTACAGGTTCAAAATGGCCAGAAACAAATAACTTTCTTCTGAAACTCGTCAGTCTATTCTTGTTCTGAGAAATTAAGCCTATTCCATGCGAGAAATTGTCAAGAAACTGAAGATCTCGTACAACACTGTGTACTACTCCCTTCACAGAACAGCGCAAACTGGCTCTAACCAGAATAGAAAGAGGAGTGGGAGGCCCCAGTGCACAACTGAGCAAGAGGACAAATACATTAGAGTGTCTAGTTTGAGAAACAGGCGCCTCACAGGTCCTCAACTGGCAGCTTCATTAAATAGTCTCAACGTCAACAGTGAAGAGGCGACTCCGGGATGCTGATCTTCTAGGCAGAGTTGCAAAGAAAAAGCCATATCTCAGACTGCCCATCTTAATCTTTTATTTTTATTGGCCAGTCTGAGATATAGCTTTTTCTTTGCAACTCTGCCTAGAAGGTCAGCATCCTGAAGTCGTTCTGTGAAGGGAGTAGTACACAGCATTGTACGAGATCTTCAGTTTCTTGGCAATTTCTCGCATGGAATAGCCTTCATTTCTCAGAACAAGAACAGACTGACGGGTTTCAGAAGAAAGTTATTTGTTTCTGGCCATTTTGAGCCTGTAATCGAACCCACAATTGCTGATGCTGCAGATACTCAACTAGTCTCAAGAAAGCCTGTTTCATTGCTTCTTTAATCAGCACAACAGTTTTCAGCTGTGCTAACATAATTGCAAAAGGGTTTTCTAATGATCAATTAGCCTTTTAAAATGATAAACTTGGATTAGCAAACACAACGTGCCATTGGAACACAGGACTGATGGTTGCTGATAATGGGCCTCTGTACGCCCATGTAGATATTCCATTAAAAATCAGCAATTTCCAGCTACGATAGCCATTTACAACATTAACAATGTCTACACTGTACTTCTGATCAATTTTATGTTATTATAATGGACAAAAAAATTGCTTTTCTTTCGAAAACAAGGAAATGTCTAAGTGACCCCAAACTTTTGAATGGTAGTGTATATATCAAGCGTGAATATTTATTTGGTATTATGCGCAAATCAGAACTCAGCAAATCACACATGACAAAGGATGATTCTCAGGAGATGTTTGATGAGTTAGGTGGGGTTCAGTGATGTGTTGACTAACTGGAAAGGAGGGTGAAAATGATGGGTTAGGGGGAGCGGGATGGGAGTGAGTGCTAATTCCTACTTTTCAGTTTAAATAAAGATTGGAGCTGGATAAAAGCCATTAAGGGAGAAATCAGACAGGGCATGCTATGTAGGACAAGAGCTGACTGCAGGGAGGTGAGTGGAGAGATCAATACTCAGTCGATGCGCTCAACACCAAGCTCTGCACAGACACACATACACTGGGGGAGATGTGCTACTGCTGGGCATGAGTAATTGTGTGCGTGTGTGTGTGTGTGGACATGTTTAACTATTCTTGTGGGGACCAGAAGTCCCCACAACAATAGTAAACAAAGAAACATTTTACCAACTGGGGACATTTTGTTAGTCCCTCGAGGTCAAATGCTATTTCTAGGGGGTTTAGGGTTAAGGTTAGAATTAGTGTTAGGGTTAGAATTACGTTAAGGGTTATGGTTAGGAACTAGGGTTCGTTTGTGTGTGTGTGTGTGTGTGTGTGTGTGTGTGTGTGTGTGTGTGTGTGTGTGTGTGTGTGTGTGTGTGTGTGTGTGTGTGTGTGTGTGTGTGTGTGTGTGTACATGTGTAATAGAAAGACTGAGAGAGTATAAAATGTAAAATTCTAAACTCTCTCATGAATTGGCGAATATTCAACATAGGGATGGTGAACAGATTATAATTTGCAGTGATAAAGGTATGTGGAATATTTGGACAGCGATTGAGAGGCGGACTGTTTTAGAGAAATATATATTTTTTCAAAGGATCATCTCTAACCCCTCTCCACAACTCAAGCAGGAATACAACTGCATTCTGACTTCCTCTCCTCTCCCCCTCTTTCTCTGGGTCTCTCTCTCTCTATGCTCTCACTCTCTCTCTGTAGAATTGATCGACTATGCCTTCTCAATCCATCTCTCCCTCTGTCGCTTAGCAACCAGTGCTCTATCGGGTGTGGAGGTTGGTAGTTGGTAGTAGTTGGTAGTTTTAGATTGGGGGGGGGGGGTGAACCACTTAATGTACATTGGTGAGCTTGTTGATATTGATGAATATTAGGATAACCTTTCCAATTTCTTTATTTCATGGAATAGCCGTATTTCTATAGTATGTTGCCTGACTGTTATGAGAGGTCTAGCCATGATGCCATGTAACTTATACAACTGCCATAACAGTACCAAATGTAGCCTATACTGTACATTACAGGGGAACAGTAAACACATAATGAGTGACACCCTTGACAGTGTGATTTTCTGTCCATTTTATGAGACTGTGAACCAACAACAACATTTCTCAAACTATGTCCAGTCTATGATGTCACTGCTCTTATAAAAAATGTATATTGTTTATTTTATAAGGTGTATTGGAGAAATCAAGAAGATTCTATATGGATCATATTTACAAATAAAGTGCAAGTTTGGAATCTCTTCATTCAATAATATCCAGCAAGTATTTAGGATGTGGTAAATAAGAGAGTAATTAGGGCTCTATTCAATCTGCATTGCTGAAGTTCGACTTAACAAATTTAAAGGCAATGTTCCCGCTTTAGCGGTGACTGCATTCACGGTAAACACTGCATATGTCGGCTCAATCTGAAATTACCTTTACATTTCTATCGCGGTACAGATTGAATAGAGCCCTTTAAGAGTGTGAAAATGTGTGGTATGAGGGGGACTTAGGCATAGAGAGAATATTCTAGGAGCATTCATATCAGGAGGGAGGTGCACATTATCAGCTGACTATGACTGAGATAAACATGGCAACTAATTACATTAATTACATTTCAATTCTAATTGGTAACAAACAAAGGTCTTAGTCGTCACTATCCCCTTGTGAGATAATAACCTTCATCATACACAACAAAATTGTTCATTGGAAAATTATTAGAAACTGGATGCAGCCTCCAGTTCATTTCCTTATAAGCTTACAGAAAGGCCAAAAAGATCATCAAGGACATCAACCACCCAAGCCACTGCCTGTTCACCCCGGAAGGCGAGGTCAGTACAGGTGCATCAAAGCTGGGACAGGGAGAATTAAAAACAGCTTCTATCTCAAGGCCATCAGACTGTTAAATAGCCATCACCAGCACATTGGAGGCTGCTGCTGCCTATTGAAATCACTGGCCACTTTAAGAAATGGAGCACTAGTCACTTTAATAATGTTTACATATCTTGCACTACTCATCTCATATGTATATACTGTATTCTATTCTATAATATTCTACTGTATCTTAGTCCATGCCGCTCTGTCATTGCTTGTCCATATATGTATATATTCTTAAATTCCATTCCTTACTAGTTTTGTGTGTATTGGGTATATGTTGTGAAATTGTTAGATATTACTTGTTAGATATTAATGCACTGTCGGAGCTAGAAGCACAAGCATTTCGCTACACCTTCTATAACATCTGCTAAATACGTGTATGTGACGAATAACATTTGATTTGATTTGATTTGATTTAATAGTGACATAATTCTGATACAAAACCACTTAGGATTGGTGATGATTTATAAAAAGCAAGATGTTGCAAAATAGGTTAATTTGTGAGTTATGCAGTAATCTGGAGTTTTAGTTTCAACCTCGAATATAGGATTATAGATTATGGGTTCCTCCATGGGTTCATAAAATCTATAACCTACCTTGGTAATGAATGGGACATTAATCGCACAATCCCGACATATCCGATATCATATAAATGTAGCCTATATAATGTGCAGTGAAACGGGATGTGTTGTTTTGGAACACAGAATCAACTTTATGTATTTATTTACCCATCAGAAAAAAGGGCAAGATGAAGTTAGACCTGGGATGATTCAATCAATCCACCCAATAAGATCGATGCTCTGGATAAGGATGGCGATGATGACGTGCTATATACTTAATACAGTTACAAAAACATTTAAAAAAGCATTTTCATTTAGATCAAACACAAAACCACATTTAGACAACATTTCTGTTTTTTAAAAGTATAGTCACAAATGCATGTGTATATCCTGCATATCCCGTTTAGGCATAGCCCCGACTGATGGGAGTGCAATCAAAAATGCATGTTCGATTTTCAGTGGCTCCACCAGACTCAAACTCACATGCATGATAAAGTACCAAAATAGTCAAACATGCCGTATTTTTCTAATTCGGCTGGCATAGCTCACATAGCAGAAAAAGAATATGTCTGAAGTGTCGACAGGTGGCTCAACATTGGTAACATCATCAGTGATTATAAATAGTCAGTAGACTAGTCAACAGTAAGACACATTCTGGATATCACAACTGTATTTGGAAAATAACATCCATGTTCATCTTATTATAGGCTTAGCCTTCTCGTACATGCCCTTTACAAACTCGAAAGAGTCAACAATCAGATTCACAAACATTGATGACTTAAAAAGTATTTAGTTTTTGCCAATGTAATCGATATATGTAGGCTATTTCTATATGCGTATTATTATTTATGCTTATGTCGTATATACATTATATAATAAGTGACTCCCTTGTAAATTTCAGTGTTAGGCAAAAGGAAAAATGGTACACGTGTTTTATTACACTGTTATAACGACTTATTTTTGTTATTATCAAATAAACTATATTATTATTATTATTATTATCATTATTATTATTATTCAAAGAATTTGCCTTTAGGTAATTTGCCATTGAATACGAATTAATATTCTATTTCAGGTTGTGTTTTATTTGTTAAGTCTACCCCACAGTGAATGTTAATGTTTTCTCTCTAAGCAATTCATCTTAAAAATGAAACCACTCTCTGATCTTGCTGATTAATACGATGCCAATAAACATCCCTGGCATGGCTAAATATATAGATTATCGATAAATTCACAGCTGTAAAGAATGATTACTTTTCTTGTTGTTTTTGGGGCAACCGAAAACTTTTACTGCCCCACCTTACATTACTTAGTGTATATCTTAGGCTACATCATATAAATAAATGATGCTTACATGTAAAATCCAAGTTCCATACATTAATTCGAGTAAAATTAACCATAGTGTCCCTAAGCATTCTAGGCCCAATACTGCCTGCCAATCGATCAGAATGCAGATAGAGCTATGGCACCAGTGCTATTGATCACTGCAAATCCTTTATTGCTGAACGCTTTCAAATGCAAATGTCCCTAAATAATAATCGATGGCAACACACTAATATTTCTTAACAAACTGAACGCAAACGCTTTACAAACACAGAACTTCAATGAGAGCAAGTGGAGCTTTCACACGTGTACAAATTCAACTATTATGCAGTGGTAGAAGTGTTTCAAAACTAAATATTTTCAAGATAGGATCCTTTAAGCCACATTATTTTACAAGTAAAAAACAACATCACTTTAAAAAAAAACTTGAGCATGGACAATATAGATTATAAAACATAAGCCTATAATTTTGATTACTTGAATGTCCCTACAGCGGGACAGGCCCGTTGTTTTGAAGATAAAACATTAGCGTTGGTACAGGCCTATGTGTCGATGTGTGAAAATAATAGATAGAAAAAAATAGAAAGAGAGAGAGAGAGATGGAAAGAAAATGGTTATCCGGGGAAGCATTTGTCAATGTGTTTCATTTGTCGCACGTTGAGGTATATGAGGACATTCCAACACAATACAGAAATGCAATACAGATAGCTAGTTTGAAATAATACAAAAAAGCCAACTAAAATAAACTAGACCTATTATAAATTATTATGACATTTCAGAATCAGGACACATGACATAATGCTACATATACACTGAGTATAAAAACATTAAGAACACTTTCTCTTTCCATGACAGACTGACCTGGTGAATCCAGGAGAAAGCTATGATCCCTTATTGATGTCACTTGTTAAATCGACTTAAATCAGTGTAGAAGAAGAGGAGGAGACAGGGTAGCCCTTTCCTGCAGTCAAATTACCTAGTGGCCTCATGGGTGGAATGTTATTAATATTATTAATAATTTCATAATTAATACACTTTTTTTTTTTACAGCCGAAAATCTGGTGTTTGTATGTCAAACAGTTTTGTAAAATTTCAGTCTTCTGTGATGTATATAAAGTATGAAAAAAAAAATGTTTATGCATTCACTAACTTTAAGTCGCTCTGGATAAGAGCGTCTGCTAAATGACTAAAATGTAAAATGTAAATGTAAGTGTAATATTGGGACGCAAACTCAACATTGAATACATTTCAACTCTATATCTGACATAGTACAGGTGTATACTTTTGCTTCAAAGTAGATTTTGCATGTGTCACATATCAGTTTGCAAACAATGTAAAATATATATATACAGTGGGGAGAACAAGTATTTGATACACTGCCGATTTTGCAGGTTTTCCTACTTACAAAGCATGTAGAGGTCTGTAATTTTTATCATAGGTACACTTCAACTGTGAGAGATGGAATCTAAAACAAAAACCCAGAAAATCACATTGTATGATTTTTAAGTAATTAATTTGCATTTTATTGCATGACATAAGTATTTGATACATCAGAAAAGCAGAACTTAATATTTGGTACAGAAACCTCTGTTTGCAATTACAGAGATCATATGTTTCCTGTAGGTCTTGACCAGGTTTGCACACACTGCAGCAGGGATTTTGGCCCACTCCTCCATACAGACCTTCTCCAGATCCTTCAGGTTTCGGGGCTGTCGCTGGGCAATACGGACTTTCAGTTCCCTCCAAAGATGTTCTATTGGGTTCAGGTCTGGAGACTGGCTAGGCCACTCCAGGACCTTGAGATGCTTCTTTACGGAGCCACTCCTTAGTTGCCCTGGCTGTGTGTTTCGGGTCGTTGTCATGCTGGAAGACCCAGCCACGACCCATCTTCAATGCTCTTACTGAGGGAAGGAGGTTGTTGGCCAAGATCTCGCGATACATGGCCCCATCCATCCTCCCCTCAATACGGTGCAGTCGTCCTGTCCCCTTTGCAGAAAAGCATCCCCAAAGAATGATGTTTCCACCGCCATGCTTCACGGTTGGGATGGTGATCTTGGGGTTGTACTCATCCTTCTTCTTCCTCCAAACATGGCGAGTGGAGTTTAGACCAAAAAGCTCTATTTTTGTCTCATCAGACCACATGACCTTCTCCCATTCCTCCTCTGGATCATCGAGATGGTCATTGGCAAACTTCAGACGGGCCTGGACATGTGCTGGCTTGAGCAGTGGGACATTGCGTGCGCTGCAGGATTTTAATCCATGACGGCGTAGTGTGTTACTAATGGTTTTCTTTGAGACTGTGGTCCCAGCTCTCTTCAGGTCATTGACCAGGTCCTGCCGAGTAGTTCTGGGCTGATCCCTCACCTTCCTCATGATCATTGATGCCCCACGAGGTGAGATCTTGCATGGAGCCCCAGACCGAGGGTGATTGACCGTCATCTTGAACTTCTTCCATTTTCTAACAATTGCGCCAACAGTTGTTGCCTTCTCACCAAGCTGCTTGCCTAATGTCCTGTAGCCCATCCCAGCCTTGTGCAGGTCTACAATTTTATCCCTGATGTCCTTACACAGCTCTCTGGTCTTGGCCATTGTGGAGAGGTTGGAGTCTGTTTGATTGAGTGTGTGGACAGGTGTCTTTTATACAGGTAACGAGTTCAAACAGGTGCAGTTAATACAGGTAATGAGTGGAGAACAGGAGGGCTTCTTAAAGAAAAACGAACAGGTCTGTGAGAGCCGGAATTCTTACTGGTTGGTAGGTGATCAAATACTTATGTCATGCAATAAAATGCAAATTAATTACTTAAAAATCATACAATGTGATTTTCTGGATTTTTGTTTTAGATTCCGTCTCTCACAGTTGAAGTGTACCTATGATAAAAATTACAGACCTCTACATGCTTTGTAAGTAGGAAAACCTGCAAAATCGGCAGTGTATCAAATACTTGTTCTCCCCACTGTATATATATATATAATTGAGTAAATAAAGCCACATACAAACATGGTCTCTTTTTTGTTTTCTTGAGTAAGGCAGCTTCAAAATGCAGGTGTTTCAGCCTAGCTCAGTGCTCTCTGTGGTGGTGGGGCAAGCCAGCAGGAAATAGGAGCGTTGCGCCATGATTGGCTCTGTGTTCTGTCACTCATGGGGACACTACATCACCAGTCCTTAGTAAGGGTAGACATCAAAAATTCAAGCCCTTTGTGTCCTGCCATAGAGTTACATTAGAAGTGCCCATCCAAGAAGGCTCAAGGTCATTGGCCACAGATAAAATGACGTCAAATCACGTTATAAATGATGTACAGTAGCTTTGATTGGACTGATCATGTCAACATCTTACTTTCAAAATCTTAGCTAGCAGTCATCGTCATGAATCAAGTTGACAATCTACTGGCAAATCCTTTTTAATCCTTGTCATATGAAGATAAATAATGAAGAGAAATTATAGATAAAACGTATCGGTGCTCATCGGCCATTGGACATAAACATTACACAACAAGTTGGAAATCGCAAATTCAACAATGAGTGGTTTGGAAGGAATTGGTGACAGTGGCTAACAGCAAGCATTGCAACTGGGAAGTCGGGAATAAACGAGCGCAGACTGGGAAAATACGTTTTGAACGATCATCCAACCGGAATTGCAAATCCGGCCTCTTTCACTTTCTTTGATGACAACATTTGCCCACAAAGGACCGTCGCGCCACCTTCCTGTTCAAGTGAGCCCATCACAACAAGGTGAGTCCAAAATTGCCTTATATGCTGCTGCATAAATGATGTAATATGCCAGGGAGATAGTATTACTTCCTTAGCTACAGTGTACATAAGTGTATGTTGTGTAGTAAGCTGTCAGTAGCCCATGTGCCTCACCCTGATAATTTGGTATATTTTCACCTCTTAATTTCTCCTACTGTTCTGACTCTGTGGTGCACATGTAGCCTATAACTTGTTTTTGAGAAATGTAATCATCGAATATTGTAAGAGCTTTCATCGTCTGCTTATATGCCCCCTTTATTTATCCTACGGTTCTGACTTGGTGTACAGGGAGAACACTGTAAGAATGGCCCATGTTCTGAATTCTGTCGCTGTACATTTCAAAAGTTATATTGACTACGTCCGTCCTGGCTCGCTCATTAATGTCTTAATCGAAATTACGGATGGCCTCTTATCCGCTTGTCGTCACCCTTATGCCATAGTTTGTACATCTCAATTGTCAGTAGAAACCACATTTGTTTAAGCAAGTCAGCCATATCAGCTATGTGTTTTTAAAAGGCAGTAAATGAGGCTGGATGAACTGTTTCACTGCCAGACAAGGCTCGCTGATAGCCAGGTGTAGCAGTGGTAACATTTACATTTACATTTTAGTCATTTAGCAGACGCTCTTATCCAGAGCGACTTACAGGAGCAATTAGGGTTAAGTGCCTTGCTCAGGGGCACATCGACAGATTTTTCACCTAGTCGGCTCGGGGATTAGAACCAGCGACCTTTCGGTTACTGGCACAACGCTCTTACCCACTAAGCTACCTGCCGCGAGGTAAGGTGTTGGGACTGCTGTTGGGACTCTGCTGTTGGGACAGCTTTATATTTGTGGGCACCATTTGTCACCGTTATAGTGCAATTAATGTATTGTTTAGTGTTGTGTTGTGTAGTGGCTTTGCTGGCATGCATCCCACAATGTTTGTTTTTTCCCCCACCAAGATTTACATGCTAAACGTAATATATATATATATACAGTATATATATATATTTTTTTTTTACTGCAACCGCCAATGACAGGATGATTCAGGATCCCGCTCTCCTGCTACTGCCTGCTGCTGCTCTGCTAATCGCCATATGGGGGGAGGAGAGGAGATAGGGGACACACGTGAGTAACTTTGGGGCCCTGCCTTATTTGGGTAATTGATTAATTTAAAAAAAATCTAAATAAACTGCATAATAAATAAATGTGACTGGTCAATTGTGTGAGTCAGGGGCTGGGCCCAAGCCCTTAGGGGACCAAGAGGTAAATAATATATATATATTTACATTTTTATCCAACCACAGGAGCTACAGGAGCCTGCTCTCAATGTTCAAAATAAACCAGAGAGCATAATTTAGCCACAGAGGATCAATAGTTTCCCCCCAAAATAACTGTAAATTACATTTTATCACAAGCACATACAGGTAACTGCCAAAATAAAGGAAACACCAACATAGTGTCTTAAAAGGGTGTTTGGCCACCATGAGCTGCCAGAACAGCTTCAATGCACCTTGGCATAGATTCTACAAGTGGACCTAAACCATGCCAGGAAAATGCACCCCACACCCTAACATATTATTTGTATCCCTCATTTACTCGTGTTTCCTTTATTTTGGCAGTTATTTGTATCCCTCGTTTACTCGTGTTTCCTTTATTTTGGCAGTTACTGGTTGCCTACAGTTGGGAAGGCCACAATTTGACCAGCATGCGAGCCAAATATACAGCTTGTTGCGTTGTGGCCATAGACATATAATCCATTGAAGGGTTTTGGAACCTCTTGCCCTGGCAATTTGACTATTAAACTCATGGTCAAACTAGCAATGTCTGCCAGTCCTGACTTGAATGGGAACTGCCATCTATGGATTAGGCCTATATTTCTGTGGTTAGTTGTGGGCTTGCCTTTTGCAAATTTCAAAATACAATCGCGGGAAAAACATACAGTTTGGAAAGCAAATGCCTACTGCTGAAAAGAGAAGACTAATCTGTCTGTAGAACCAATATTTAAAAACAATCATCATCTTGAGACAGGTTATTGCCAAGACGAGCGAATTGACCATCACCATGAGTAGGCTATGGCTTCATCTTCATCATTAGGTGAGTCATTGTGCCATTGGAAATTGTATTTAGTAGCCTACTGTAGTCTATATATATATATATATATACAGTGGGGAGAACAAGTATTTGATACACTGCCGATTTTGCAGGTTTTCCTACTTACAAAGCATGTAGAGGTTTTTTTTAATTTTTATCATAATTATACTTCAACTGTGAGAGACGGAATCTAAAACAAAAATCCAGAAAATCACATTGTATGATTTTTAAGTAATTAATTTGCATTTTATTGCATGACATAAGTATTTGATCACCTACCAACCAGTAAGAATTCCGGCTCTCACAGACCTGTTCGTTTTTCTTTAAGAAGCCCTCCTGTTCTCCACTCATTACCTGTATTAACTGCACCTGTTTGAACTCGTTACCTGTATAAAAGACACCTGTCCACACACTCAATCAAACAGACTCCAACCTCTCCACAATGGCCAAGACCAGAGAGCTGTGTAAGGACATCAGGGATAAAATTGTAGACCTGCACAAGGCTGGGATGGGCTACAGGACATTAGGCAAGCAGCTTGGTGAGAAGGCAACAACTGTTGGCGCAATTGTTAGAAAATGGAAGAAGTTCAAGATGACGGTCAATCACCCTCGGTCTGGGGCTCCATGCAAGATCTCACCTCGTGGGGCATCAATGATCATGAGGAAGGTGAGGGATCAGCCCAGAACTACTCGGCAGGACCTGGTCAATGACCTGAAGAGAGCTGGGACCACAGTCTCAAAGAAAACCATTAGTAACACACTACGCCGTCATGGATTAAAATCCTGCAGCGCACGCAATGTCCCACTGCTCAAGCCAGCACATGTCCAGGCCCGTCTGAAGTTTGCCAATGACCATCTCGATGATCCAGAGGAGGAATGGGAGAAGGTCATGTGGTCTGATGAGACAAAAATAGAGCTTTTTGGTCTAAACTCCACTCGCCATGTTTGGAGGAAGAAGAAGGATGAGTACAACCCCAAGAACACCATCCCAACCGTGAAGCATGTAGGTGGAAACATCATTCTTTGGGGATGCTTTTCTGCAAAGGGGACAGGACGACTGCACCGTATTGAGGGGAGGATGGATGGGGCCATGTATCGCGAGATCTTGGCCAACAACCTCCTTCCCTCAGTAAGAGCATTGAAGATGGGTCGTGGCTGGGTCTTCCAGCATGACAACGACCCGAAACACACAGCCAGGGCAACTAAGGAGTGGCTCCGTAAAAAGCATCTCAAGGTCCTGGAGTGACCTAGCCAGTCTCCAGACCTGAACCCAATTGAAAATCTTTGGAGGGAGCTGAAAGTCCGTATTGCCCAGCGACAGCCCCGAAACCTGAAGGATCTGTATGGAGGAGTGGGCCAAAATCCCTGCTGCAGTGTGTGCAAACCTGGTCAAGACCTACAGGAAACGTATGATCTCTGTAATTGCAAACAAAGGTTTTTGTACCAAACATTAAGTTCTGCTTTTCTGATGTATCAAATACTTATGTCATGCAATAAAATGCAAATTAATTACTTAAAAATCATACAATGTGATTTTCTGGATTTTTGTTTTAGATTCCGTCTCTCAGAGTTGACGTGTATCTATGATAAAAATTACAGACCTCTACATGCTTTGTAAGTAGGAAAACCTGCAAAATCGGCAGTGTATCAAACACTTGTTCTCCCCACTGTATAGAGAGAGAGAGAGAGAGAGAGAGAGAGAGAGAGAGAGAGAGAGAGAGAGAGAGAGAGAGAGAGAGAGAGAGAGAGAGAGAGAGAGAGAGAGAGAGAGAGAGAGAGAGAGAATAATAGTGAAGACATCAAAACTTTGAATTAACACATATGTAATTAAAAATATATTTGAGATTTGAGATTCTTCAAATAGCCACCCTTTGCCTTGATGACAGCTTTGCACACTCTTGGCATTCTCTCAACCAGCTTCACCTGAAATGCTTTTCCAACAGTCTTGAAGGAGTTCCCACATATGCTGAGCACTTGTTGGCTGCTTTTCCTTCACTCTGCCGTCCGACTCATCCCAAAGCATCTCAATTGGGTTGAGGTCGGGGGATTGTGGAGGCCAGGTCATCTGATGCAGCATTCAATCACTCTCCTTCTTGGTAAAATAGTAAAATATTGTCCTGTTGAAAAACAAATGATAGTCCCATTAAGCTCAAACCAGATGGGATGGCATATCGCTGCAGAATGCTGTGGTAGCCATGCTGGTTAAGTGTGCCTTGAATTCTAAATAAATCACTGACAGTGTCACCAGCAAAGCACCCCCACACCATCACACCACCTCCTCCATGCTTTACGGTGTAAAATACACATGCGGAGCTCATCCGTTCACCCACACCGCATCTCACAAAGCCACGGTGGTTGGAACCAAAAATCTCCAATTTTGACTCTAGATCAAAGGGCAAATTTCCACTGGTCTAATGTTCATTGCTCGTGTTTCTTAGCACAAGCAAGTCTCTTCTTCTTATTGGTGTCCTTTAGTAGTGGTTTCTTTGCAGCAATTTGACCATGAAGGCCTGATTCACGCGGTCTCCTCTGAACAGTTGATGTTGAGATGTGTCTGTTACTTGAAGTCTGTGAAGCATTTATTTGGGCTGCAGTTTCTGAGGCTGGTAACTCTAATGAACTTATCCTCTGCAGCAGAGGTAACTCTGGGTCTTCCATTCCTGTGGCGGTCCTCATGAGAGCCAGTTTCATCATAGCGCTTGATGGTTTCTGCGACTGCACTTGAAGAAACTTTCAAAGTTCTTGAAATGTTCCGTATTGACTGACCTTCAAGTTTTAAAGTAATGATGGACTGTTGATTGCTTATTTGAGCTGTTCTTGCCATAATATGGACCTGTATTTTCCCAAATAGGGCTATCTTCTGTATACCCCCCCCAGCTGTTAATTTAAATACATTCTAGGTTATTACCTCATGAAGCTGGTTGAGACAATGCCAAGAGTGTGCAAAGCTGTCATCAAAGCAAAGGGTGGCTATTTGAAGAATCTCAAATATAAAATATATTTTAATTTGTTTAACACTTTTTGGGTTACTACATGATTCCATATGTGTTATTTCATAGTTTTGATATCTTCACTATTATTCTACTATATAAACAACAGTAAAAATAAAGAAAAACCCTTGAATGAGTAGGTGTGTCCAAATGTTTGACTGGTAGTGTATATATATATATCGCCTACTAATATGTACAATCTGCGTGTCGCTTCATTGGCCTGGGCTATTGTTTGTTTGAATTCAAGACCAGATTGATCTCAGTTTGTCAGTGTCAGAGTAGCCACTCATTGCTGTCATTTGTGTGGTATAAAAAAAAAAGATTAAGGTAATGTCATATAGCATGTAATTGACGTTGAATCGCATGAAATGCGTTTTTTAAAAGGCAAAAAAATGTCCGGACCCTGCTAACAAATGTTCCCCATATGTGGAAATCCTATATTTCCCTGTGAGGAAAAAATAATATATATATATATACATAAACAAAGCCCTGGGGCCTATGATTTCTTAATCCGGCCCTGGCCAGGCACAGGGGTTTGTGTCAAGAACTGCAACGCTGCTGAGTTTTTCACGCTCAACAGTTTCCCGTGTGTATCAAGAATGGTCCACCACCTACTGTAAAGGACATCCAGCCAACTTGACACAACTGTGGGAAGCATTGGAGTCAACATGGGCCAGAATCCCCGTGGAACACTTTCGACACCTTGTAGATTGGGGGGTGAAACTCAATATTAGGTGTTCCTAATGTTTGGTATACTCAGTGTATGCGAGATCATTGATATGTGACACATAGTGATGGTAGTGATACACACACACACAACAGGTTTCATAGACACACACAGGCTTACTTAAAGTAGAGCTAGTCAAACAAGCGCGTTTCCGAGTTTCCTCACACCCAAGGCCACCTAGCGTCTGTGGCTCTGTGGCATTGCAAAGTGCTCCATCCTGCTGACTTGCTCAGAGGCCTGATCAATGCGACATTACTAAACACCGGTACTTAACTATTGCCAATAGCCAGATTCAAGTAAATATACTTTAGAATACATTAGCGTGATGCATCAGCGATGGAGTCATTCAAGAAGCCATGAAAAGATTAGTCTGTCTCTATATCGAGTGATTTCTATAAAGACTCGAAAAAATATAGTTTGTGTGAGGACTTGTCCGAATTCTCTTTTATTGGTTCCCACTGACGTGAGGTGAGACGACAGACAGCTAATGTGGTCAGGAATTTTATGTAGGCCTAATACAGTACAAGCAAGAAAACAAATGTTCAAATCTCGTTGAGGAAACAAAAACAAAAACCTGTTTCAACATTAATTTTCGTACTATTTATTTGTGTATAAAAATACTATTCCAATATTTTCCCCAACAACATTTATTCTAACGTGTTATTACAATACAAAGTAGCACTAAAATGTAGTTTGGGAATACAGAAATCAATAATCCCTAGTCCTGAATATAGGCATAATAATAATAATAATAATAATAATAATAATAATAATAATAATAAAGTGAGTAAAATAGTCAATAAAAATCAGTTAAAAAGTGTTCATATTAACATTAGTGTATCAGTCTATTCCATAATTAAGAACTGATGGAGATGTTTACAACAAAAACCTCGAAACATTATAGTAAATTCAAAGGTCACATAAAACGGTTTTGAAATAATATAGACTCATTTTCTCATATTTGTGAAGGTCTAACAGAGAGCCAGAGAATAAGTCCATATATTTGTTGATAACGAAACGCGTTTGGTAAGGCTGTTCTACTTAACAACAGGTGCTACAAAAATAATAGTGTAAGGCATATCTCACATAAGGGGATAAAAGTTGTTTATTTCCTACCAGTCTGCATCTGTAAGTCTGTTATTAACCGGAGTATGTAGGCGTCAGCAGCACAAGTGTGGCTGAGTAAAGTCGATGCCAGTGTGGTGCTGAAGCCACCGACCCACCCGCTGTTAATAATGTGAAATAAATGTCTGGACCTCCGCAGCATCGCCCCTCTCACACCGCAGATATCGACAAGGTTAATATTTTATATTGTATTTGCCGTAGGACATGCTTATTTGGTCATTCGAAAACCGTACATTAAAATACAAATTAAAACCCAGCTCTAGGCCAACACATATAGATTTTGAAGAATGAGGGGGGTGAGGCATCGTTTGCATGCAAATATGAATTGTGCACACAAGCTGCAGGTGCATGAAATAACTTGGCCAACATTATTTAACATTATTTAAACAAAGGAAAATATATAGACATGTCCTAATTAAAATCAAGTGTGTGTGTGTCCAAAAGATAATTCGATTATATTATGTTCAATAAGCTACTATTGGTTGCCCAGAGCACAGTGTTTTCAACAGCTTTTGAAAATAAAACTACAGTAACAACTAAGTTTAACATCGATTTGAAACGAGAGGGTATAACGAACAAGAAACGGGATAGTGTTATTTCGACCATTAGCCTAACATCACATCTTGGTGATCAGGCAACAGATAATGACTAGGCCTAATGCAAAGGCCAAGAAACCTTCTGCTATAGATCCTTCTGTACCGAATTCTGTGGCACTATAAAAACTTTTAATCTTGAGTTTCGCTGTGTATTAAACCGTGTGAATTAGCAGAGAATGGGGGACGAAAGTTAACATCCATCACAGAGCCGACCAATAAGGTTCACTGCGCGGAGCTGACGGATTCGCTGCAGGGTCGAGTAATTCATTTTCGATAGCAGTGGTCGCAGGGATCAATAGAGGAACATTAACCCGGGCGGACACTGTTGTTTCCTTGATGCCACCAGTACCATCCTCCACTGGCGAACGGCAAGGCCAAGGCACTATTTTACAATCTGGGGACTCATAAAGTGGGCTTAGCTAGGGCTAGGCCTACCAAGCACCTAATCATAATTTACCTTAATTAAAGTGTAGGCCTAACTTGGGTAGAAATATAATTTGTCACAACATTTAGTCCGTTCTGAAGTGTATGCAAAATAAATGCATAATATCCTCATACAGCAGGCATAATGTCTGCAAAACAAGTCAAACGAGTTTAGGCGGGCCAATAGGCCTACTTATTGTAACACACAGACACATGTACACAGGCCTCAGTGAATAGGTTTAACTCGAACTCCTTTCATCACCACATTCCAAGTGGGCACTTTCCTGTGCTTTTACATCTCCTTCAACTAAAACTTGAAGTGAAGGAGAAGTGAATGACGTTTATGTATCAAGAAGAGATCAACAAGCCTTGTCCCACGACATTTCGGGTCATATAAACGAATTTCTAACATTTTGTGGGGGTTTTCTGTGTGCTGTAGACCATATGTTTTCATTTTACAAAGCCTATTACACACGACTTCACATTTTCATGTGTTGTGTGCCATCTCATGATGCTGTCCTCGATGTATGTCCTCGGTTATAGGCTATTGAAGAATATAGGGCAGACCCATCCATGTCTTGATTGCAATATAGGCTACTGCAGGACCTTAGTTTTGTGGGGCAAATACAATGTAAAACAGGCCCAAACTACATATTACTTAGACTATTATAAATATAGGCCTACACATGCTACGTTTACACAGGCAGCCCACTTCTGATATTTGTTCCACTAATTGGTCTTTTGACCAATCACATCAGATCTTTTTACATCAGATCTTTTTCGGAGCTGATCTAATTGGTCAAAAGACCACTTGCTGTAAAACAAATATCAGAATTGGGCTGCCTGTGTGAACGCAGCCGTGTGTACAGCAAAGGCATATAGGGCCTACGAACTAGAATGGACTCACACACATTTTACGTATGTGTAACCCTGTGTTACTTTTGTATATCATAGTGGAGTTGATAATACCAGTATAGCGCTATAGTAAAATTGTGCGCTGCCCTTTAATTCAACCAGAATTTGAGCTAGTGCTTAATTATTCTATGGCTGCTGCTTTATCCAGACGTGTCCTGTATTACTCGCAGAAGTATTCATGTGGGATGTTTTGGAGCTACAGTTTTTTAGTCATATGGAACTCTGTTACTAGGTGAATTGTGATCACCTGCAAATCGTACGCCATTGCTGTTATATAGCACTATATTGGATCACTCCAATATGGTATCCTTCCGCGCAGCAGGATACATTCCGAGTAAGGATTTCAGATTAGTCCCGTATGGGGTAGTGCTGCGGCTGCGACTGACCCCCTTAAATACATGCCACGCAATACTTCCACCTCTTCCTTTTCTCGGCTCATTCCAGAGAGGATTCGGTTGGTAAGAGCTCTATGTTAGAGTGTATAAGCGCATAAGTATACCTGCGGCTATTCAATAGTTTGGCAGCTAGCTATGATCTCCATACGGGTGTTCTGCTGTCTCCCCATTCGGTTTGGCTTGTTCTATCTCGTTTGGGTTTTGTCCTTGTTTTAATTATTTGTGACAGTGTACCAACCTGGGCGATACTCTGTTTGGTCGACCAGTATTGTGGCGCTGAGGGTTTGTCATAGTTGTCTGTGTGACTTGTCTGTCCATCAGAACCCTCCCTGTTTTAGCCTTCGGGCTCAGGGACCGCGCCTACCCCACAAGATCCGGAGACTGTGTAGTTCTGTGTATGTTCCGCTCTGGCGGACTTGCAAGCTTTCATCTCTCACAGGGCACAGCAATCTTGCCTAGACTCTTCTGTGTTCCACAGTGAACGAGCTATGCAAAGTAGCTAGCTTAATGAGAGGTGACCATTGCAGGACTAAGCGCAAAGTTATAAGCACACTTTCCCTTAAGTCCTGCCAACCTGAACCCCCACGTATGAATCAAGAAATAGCTATAAACTTGGCGTGAGTTAAAGGCGACCCACACCTACAGTCGTGGTCAAAAGTTTTGAGAATGACACAAGTATTGGTCTTCACAAAGTTCGCTGCTTCAGTGTTATGAGATATTTTTGTCAGATGTTACTATGGTATACTGAAGTATAATTACAACCATTCCATAAGTGTCAAAGGCTTTTATTGACAATTACATTAAGTTTATGCAAAGAGTCAATATTTGCAGTGTTGACCCTTCTTTTTCAAGACCTCTGCAATCCGCCCTGGCATGCTGTCAATTAACTTCTGGGCCACATCCTGACTGATGGCAGCCCATTCTTGCATAATCAATGCTTGGAGTTTGTCAGAATTTGTGGGGTTTTGTTTGTCCACCCGCCTCTTGAGGATCGACCACAAGTTCTCAATGGGATTAAGGTCTGGGGAGTTTCCTGGCCATGGACCCAAAATTTCAATGTTTTGTTCCCCGAGCCACTTAGTTCTCACTTTTGCCTTATGGCAAGGTGCTCCATCATGCTGGAAAAGGCATTGGTTGTCACCAAACTGTTCTTGGATGGTTGGGAGAAGTTGCTCTCGGAGGATGTGTTGGTACCATTCTTTATTCATGGCTGTGTTCTTAGGCAAAATTGTGAGTGAGCCCACTCCCTTGGCTGAGAAGCAACCCCACACATGAATGGTCTCAGGATGCTTTACTGTTGGCATGACACAGGACTGATGGTAGCGCTCACCTTCTCTTGCCCCAAACAATCGGAAAGGGGATTCATCAGAGAAAATGACTTTACCTCAGTCCTCAGCAGTCCAATCCCTGTACCTTTTGCAGAATATCAGTCTGTCCCTGATGTTTTTCCTGGAGAAAAGTGGCTTCTTTGCTGCCCTTCTTGACAACAGGCCATCCTCCAAAAGTCTTCGCCTCACTGTGCGTGCAGATGCACTCACACCTGCCTGCTGCCATTCCTGAGCAAGCTCTGCACTGTTGGTGCCCCGATCCCGCAGCTGAATCAACTTTAGGAGACTTCCTGGTGCTCGCTGGACTTTCTTGGGCGCCCTGACGCCTTCTTCACAACAATTGAACCTCTCTCCTTGAAGTTCTTGATGATCCGAGAAATGGTTGATTTAGGTGCAACCTTACTAGCAGCAATATCCTTGCCTGTGAAGCCCTTTTTGTGCAAAGCAATGATGACGGCACATGTTTCCTTGCAGGTAACCATGGTTAACAGAGGAAGAACAATAATTTCAAGCACCACCCTCCTTTTAAAGCTTCCAGTCTGTTATTCTAACTCAATCAGCATGACAGAGTGATCTCCAGCATTGTCCTCGTCAACACTCTCACCTGTGTTAGCAAGAGAATCACTGACATGATGGCAGCTGGTCCTTTTGTGGCAGGGCTGAAATGCAGTGGAAATGTTTTTTGGGGATTAAGTTCATTTTCATGGCAAAGAGTGACTTTGCAATTAATTGCAATTCATCTGATCACTCTTCATGACATTCTGGAGTATATGCAAATTGCCATCATCAAAACTGAGGCAGCAGACTTTGTGAAAATTAGTATTTGTGTCATTCTCAAAACGTTTGACCACGACTATACAAAGCAAGAAATAAGGTATTTAAACATGTGAGTTAGAGTGCCCTTCCCCTTCATGGTCAGGCAGTACACACTCCATTTACATCTCCTTCAGACAGTGTATGAGATAAAAGGCTGATACTGCAGGTCCGTAGTAATCTTTACTATTATACAGTATTGTGCAGTGTTTACTATAAACATAGTATATTACACTGTTGGCTTAATTTTTTCCACAAGGGAAAGCTACAGCCATTCATGTCTCCTCTCCTTCAGATAGTGTATAAGACAAAGGCTGATACTGTAGGGCCTTAGTAATCTTTACTATTATACAGTATTACGCAGTGTTTAGTTTTCTGTTACACTATTTTACAGTACAGTCAGTAACTATAGTTTCCCTTGGAAACTCACATCTCAGCTCTATTACGCTGAGGGTTTCAGTGTGTAGCTGGGTTTACTATAGTTCTGTTGCACTACTTTACAGTAAAGACAGTAACTATACTATACTGAACAAAAATGTAAACGCAACATGCAGCATTTTCAAATATTTTACTGAGTTATAGTTCATATAAGGAAATCAGTCAATTGAAATAAATGTATTAGGCCCTAATCTATGGATTTCACATGACTGGGAATACAGATATGCATCTGTTGGTGACAGATACCTTTAAAAATATGGGCCTCACAATGGGTCTCAGGATCTCGTCACAGTATCTCTGTGCATTCAAATTGCCATAAATTAAATGCAATTGTGTTCGTTGTCCGTAGCTTATGCCTGCTCATACCATAACCCCACCGCAACCATGGGGCACTCTCTTCACAATGCTGACATAAGCAAAATGCTCGCCCACACGATGCCATAAACGTGGTCTGCAGTTGTGAGGCCGGTTGGCCGTACTGCCAAATTCTCTAAAACGACATTGGAGGAGACTTATGGTAGAGAAATGAACATTCAATTCTCTGGAAACAGCTCTGATGGACATTCCTGCAGTCAGCATGCCAATTGCACACTCCCTCAAAACTTGAGACAGCTGTGGCATTCGGTTGTGTGACAAAACTGCACATTTTAGAGTGGCCTTTTTTTGTCCCCACCACAAGGTGCACCTGTGTAATGATCATGCTGTTTAATCAGCTTCTTGATGTGCCACACCTCTCAGGTGGATGGATTGTCTTGGCAAAGACGAAATGCTCACTAACAGGGATTTAAACAAATTTGTGCGCAACATTTTAGAGAAATAAGCTTTTTGTGCATATGGAACATTTCTGGGAACTTTTATTTCAGCTCATGAAACGCTTTACATGTTGTGTTTATCTTTTTTGTTCATGGTAGTTTCCATTGAAACTCACATTACAGCTCTATTACACTGCTGTTTTTCATACAGTGCGTAACTGGATTGGTGCTCAATAGTTTTTCTGTTACACTACATTCAGGTACATACAGGAACTATCCAGCTAGTTTCCCTTGGAAACTCACAGCTTAGCCCTATTACACCAAGGTTTTCAGTGTATAGTTCTGTTACACTATTTTCCAGTATATACAGTAACTATCCTAGTTTCCCTTAGAAACTCACATAACAGCTAGATTACACAGCTGGTGTTACGTAGTGTGTAGCTGGGCTTGCCATATTTTTATGTTACACTGCAGGGTATACACTACCCTTCTCTTCTTTCCACAGAGAGAAACTACCATATACATTATGGCGTTTTGCCTTGAGAAATGCAAGGGGTCCCTGCCCACAGGCAGCGGACTGTGTCTAAGAAGGGTGGCACTCAGCAGTCATCCTGACGTGCTTGCTGCCGGCATTGGCAGCTTCTCACATGCCCTAAGGCCAAACTGAGCAACTGGCAAGTGGAGTCCCTATGGTACTGAATACAGTGATGGAAGGCTACGAACACCAATTCAGATACCTACCACCGCTATAGTTCTGCTGCCACTAATCTCTCAGGGTCTTCTAGTGTTGATGCCCTGGTTGACTGAATGTTTCCGAATGAGTTAAGGTGAAAGGAGTGTCAACCTCCATCCTTTTGTTTTTGTAAATGTTTTTATTGGGGGGGGTTTTCTTCTCACATTTACAGTAAACAATGCTTGAAATACAGTACATTGCACATTGTGATTTTACACATTCGATATACCATGGGAACATGCATTTTGAATGTATATGCCCATACGGAAAATATAAAATACTTAAGTAATACTTTCATAACAAAACATACATTAGAAACAACAAAGTGCACCAAAAAAAAAACATGGCTAGTCTTCAAAACGAATAGAGAAATTATAATAATAAGACAGGCTAATATTAAACACTCACAAAGGTAGATGAATTAAATACAAAGTTTAGGTAGGCAGTTTACTGTAGAGTAGAGGGAAATTGCAGTGTCTCTACATAGGTAAAGAAAGGTTGCCACATTCGGTAGAATTTGTCAGAAGAACCCCGTAGGGTATATTTTATCTTCTCCAATTTACTAAAATGTAAGACATCTTTAATCCACACAAAATGAGAGGGAGGAGAGGGCGATTTCCACAGAAGTAAAATCAACCTTCTTGCCAAAAACTCACAAAGGATACAAAGTCAGATGTGTATTTTGGTAGTGTTATAGTATCAGGTATTACCCCAAAGAATGATGTTACGGCAGTAGGAGCAAAAGGCACTTGTAAAACTTTAGATACGGTATCAAAGATGGCAGACCAATAGTTATGTAGAGAAGAACAAAACATATGTATTAATGAAGCAGGAGCTTGCCGACACCTGTCGCAAACAGGGTCGACATCAGGATAGATCTTAGAAAGCATGAGTTTAGTCCAGTGAGTGCGGTGGAGGATTTTGCATTGGATCAAACCATGTTTGGCACAAATAGAAGAGGAGTGGACACAGTACAGAATATCTTCCCATGTGTCATCAGTAAACTCATCACCTAGATCCTGTTCCCATAAAGTTTTAATAGCTGCAAATGAAGGATTGTGAAGAGAGTACATTTTATCATAGCTATCAGAAATAATACCTTTTACTGTTGGGGATGGTGTGAAAAATGCATCAGTGGGAGGGCTCACAGGAAGAGTGGGGAATTGAGAGGTCATGTCACGGACAAAGGTGTGCACTTGTAGATATCTAAATAAATTACTTTCCGGAAGGTGGAATTTAGCTGAGAGTTGTTGGAACGATGCAAATGTGCCGTCAATATACAAATCATTGAATGATTTGATGCCAAGGCTGAACCACATGGAGAAGGCTCCATCTACTAAGGATGGATGGAAAACGAGATTTCTGAGTAGATGGGCCCTTAATGAATCAATCAATCAATCAATCAATTTTATTTTATATAGCCCTTCGTACATCAGCTAATATCTCGAAGTGCTGTACAGAAACCCAGCCTAAAACCCCAAACAGCTAGTAATGCAGGTGTAGAAGCACGGTGGCTAGGAAAAACTCCCTAGAAAGGCCAAAACCTAGGAAGAAACCTAGAGAGGAACCAGGCTATGAGGGGTGGCCAGTCCTCTTCTGGCTGTGCCGGGTGGAGATTATAACAGAACCATGCCAAGATGTTCAAAAATGTTCATAAGTGACAAGCATGGTCAAATAATAATCAGGAATAAATCTCAGTTGGCTTTTCATAGCCGATCATTAAGAGTTGAAAACAGCAGGTCTGGGACAGGTAGGGGTTCCATAACCGCAGGCAGAACAGTTGAAACTGGAATAGCAGCAAGGCCAGGCGGACTGGGGACAGCAAGGAGTCACCACGGCCGGTAGTCCCGACGTATGGTCCTAGGGCTCAGGTCTCTCAGTTGGCTTTTCATGCCGATCATTAAGAGTTGAAAACAGCAGGTCTGGGACAGGTAGGGGTTTCGGAACCGCAGGCAGAACAGTTGAAACTGGAATAGCAGCAAGGCCAGGCGGACTGGGGACAGCAAGGTGTCAGCATGCCCGGTAGTCCTGACGTATGGTCCTAGGGCTCAGGTTCTCAGAGAGAAAGAGAGAACGAGAGAATTAGAGAGAGCATACTTAAATTCACACAGGACACTGGATAAGACAGGAGAAGTACTCCAGGTATAACCAACTAACCCCAGCCCCCCGACACATAAACTACTGCAGCATAAATACTGGAGGCTGAGACAGGAGCGGTCCGGGAGACACTGTGGCCCCATCCGAAGAAACCCCGGACAGGGCCAAACAGGAAGGATATAACCCCACCCACTCTGCCAAAGCACAGCCCCCGCACCACTAGAGGGATATCCTCAACCACCAACTTACAATCCTGAGACAAGGCCGAGTATAGCCCACAGAGGTCTCCACCACAGCACAAACCAAGGGGGCGCCAACCCAGACAGGAAGATCACGTCAGTAACTCAACCCACTCAAGTGACGCACCCCTCCTAGGGACGGCATGAAAGAGCACCATCAAGCCAGTGACTCAGCCCCTGTAACAGGGTTAGAGGCAGAGAACCCCAGTGGAGAGAGGGGAACCGGCCTGGCAGAGACAGCAAGGGCTGTTCGTTGCTCCAGAGCCTTTCCGTTCACCTTCACACTCCTGGGCCAGACTACACTCAATCATATGACCTACTGAAGAGATAAGTCTTCAGTAAAGACTTAAAGGTTGAGACCGAGTCTGCGTCTCTCACATGGGTAGGCAGACTGTTCCATAAAAATGGAGATCTATAGGAGAAAGCCCTGCCTCCCGCTGTTTGCTTAGGAAATTCTAGGGACAATTAGGAGGCCTGCGTCTTGTGACCGTAGCGTACGTATTGGTATGTACGGCAGGACCAACTCGGAAAGATAGGTAGGAGCAAGCCCATGTAACGCTTTATAGGTTAACAGTAAAACCTTGAAATCAGCCCTTGCCTTAACAGGAAGCCAGTGTAGGGAAGCTAGCACTGGAGTAATATGATCAAATTTCTTGGTTCTAGTCAGGATTCTAGCAGCCGTATTTAGCACTAACTGAAGTTTATTTAGTGCTTTATCCGGGTAGCCGGAAAGTAGAGCATTGCAGTAGTCTAACCTAGAAGTAACAAATGCATGGATTAATTTTTCTGCATCATTTTTGGACAGAAAATTTCTGATTTTTGCAATGTTACGTAGATGGAAAAAAGCTGTCCTTGAAACAGTCTTGATATGTTCGTCAAAAGAGAGATCAGGGTCAAGAGTAACGCCGAGGTCCTTCACAGTTTTATTTGAGACGACTTTACAACCATCAAGATGAATTGTCAGATTTAACAGAAGATCTCTTTGTTTCTTGGGACCTAGAACAAGCATCTCTGTTTTGTCCGAGTTTAAAAGTAGAAAGTTTTCAGCCATCCACTTCCTTATGTCTGAAACACAGGCTTCTAGCGAGGGCAATTTTGGGGCTTCACCATGTTTCATTGAAATGTACAGCTGTGTGTCATCCGCATAGCAGTGAAAGTTAACATTATGTTTTCGAATAACATCCCCAAGAGGTAAAATATATAGTGAAAACAATAGTGGTCCTAAAACGGAACCTTGAGGAACACCGAAATGTACAGTTGATTTGTCGGAGGACAGACCATTCACAGAGACAAACTGATATCTTTCCGACAGGTAAGATCTAAACCAGGCCAGAACTTGTCCGTGTAGACCAATTTGGGTTTCCAGTCTCTCCAAAAGAATGTGGTGATCGATGGTGTCAAAGGCAGCACTAAGGTCTAGTAGCACGAGGACAGATGCAGAGCCTCGGTCTGACGCCATTAAAAGGTCATTTACCACCTTCACAAGTGCAGTCTCAGTGCTATGATGGGGTCTAAAACCAGACTGAAGCATTTCGTATACATTGTTTGTCTTCAGAAAGGCAGTGAGTTGCTGCGCAACAGCTTTTTCTAAAATTTTTGAGAGGAATGGAAGATTCGATATAGGCCGATAGTTTTTATATTTTCCGGGTCAAGGTTTGGCTTTTTCAAGAGAGGCTTTATCACTGCCACTTTTAGTGAGTTTGGTACACATCCGGTGGATAGAGAGCTGTTTATTATGTTCAACATAGGAGGGCCAAGCACAGGAAGCAGCTCCTTCAGCAGTTTAGTAGGAATAGGATCCAGTATGCAGCTTGAAGGTTTAGAGGCCATGATTATTTTCATCATTGTGTCAAGAGATATAGTACTAAAACACTTAAGTGTCTCTCCCGATCCCAGGCCCTCGCAGAGCTGTGCAGATCCAGGACAGCTAAGCCCTGGAGGAATACGCAGATTCAAAGAGGAGTCCGTAATTTGCTTTCTAATGGTCATGATCTTTTCCTCAAAGAAGTTCATGAATTTATTACTGCTGAAGTGAAAGCCATCCTCTCTTGGGGAATGCTGCTTTTTAGTTAGCTTTGCAACAGTATCAAAAAGAAATGTTGGATTGTTCTTATTTTCCTCGATTAAGTTGGAAAAGTAGGATGATCGAGCAGCAGTGAGGGCTCTTCGGTACTGCACGGTACTGTCTTTCCAAGCTAGTCGGAAGACTTCCAGTTTGGTGTGGCGCCATTTCCGTTCCAATTTCCTGGAAGCTTGCTTCAAAGCTCGGGTATTTTCTGTATACCAGGGAGCTAGTTTCTTATGACAAATGTTTTTCGTTTTTAGGGGTGCAACTGCATCTAGGGTATTGCGCAAGGTTAAATTGAGTTCCTCAGTTAAGTGGTTAACTGATTTTTGTCCTCTGACGTCCTTGGGTAGGCAGAAGGAGTCTGGAAGGGCATCAAGGAATTTTTGTGTTGTCTGAGAATTTATAGCACGACTTTTGATGCTCCTTGGTTGGGGTCTGAGCAGATTATTTGTTGCGATTGCAAACGTAATAAAATGGTGGTCCGATAGTCCAGGATTTTGTGGAAAAACATTAAGATCTACAACATTTATTCCATGGGACAAAACTAGGTCCAGAGTATGACTGTGGCAGTGAGTAGGTCCAGAGACATGTTGGACAAAACCCACTGAGTCGATGATGGCTCCGAAAGACTTTTGGAGTGGGTCTGTGGACTTCTCCATGTGAATATTAAAATCACCAAAAATTAGAATATGATCTGCTATGACTACAAGGTCTGATAGGAATTCAGGAAACTCAGAGAGGAACGCTGTATATGGCCCAGGAGGCCTGTAAACAGTAGCTATAAAAAGTGATTGAGTAGGCTGCATAGATTTCATGACTAGAAGCTCAAAAGACGAAAACGCCATTTTTTTTTTTGTAAATTGAAATTTGCTATCGTAAATGTTAGCAACACCTCCGCCTTTGCGGGATGCACGGGGAATATGGTCACTAGTGTAACCAGGAGGTGAGGCCTCATTTAACACAGTAAATTCATCAGGCTTAAGCCATGTTTCAGTCAGGCCAATCACATCAAGATTATGATCAGTGATTAGTTCATTGACTATGACTGCCTTTGAAGTGAGGGATCTAACATTAAGTAACCCTATTTTGAGATGTGAGGTATCACGATCTCTTTCAATAATGGCAGGAATGGAGGAGGTCTTTATCCTAATAAGATTGCTAAGGCGAACACCGCCATGTTTAGTTTTGCCCAACCTAGGTCGAGGCACAGACACAGTCTCAATGGGTATGGCTGAGCTGACTACACTGACTGTGCTATTGGCAGACTCCACTAAGCTGGCAGGTTGGCTAACAGCCTGCTGCCTGGCCTGCACCCTATTTCACTGTGGGGCTAGAGGAGTTAGAGCCCTATCTATGTTGGTAGATAAGATGAGAGCACCCCTCCAGCTAGGATGGAGTCCGTCACTCCTCAGCAGGTCAGGCTTGGTCCTGTTTGTGGGTGAGTCCCAGAAAGAGGGCCAATTATCTACAAATTCTATCTTTTGGGAGGGGCAGAAAACAGTTTTCAACCAGCGATTGAGTGCTGAGACTCTGCTGTAGAGCTCGTCACTCCCCCTAACTGGGAGGGGGCCAGAGACAATTACTCGATGCCGACACATCTTTCTAGCTGATTTACACGCTGAAGCTATGTTGCACTTGGTGACCTCTGACTGTTTCATCCTAACATCGTTGGTGCCGACGTGGATAACAATATCTCTATACTCTCTACACTCGCCAGTTTTAGCTTTAGCCAGCACCATCTTTAGATTAGCCTTAACGTCGGTAGCCCTGCCCCCTGGTAAACAGTGTATGATCGCTGGGTGATTCGTTTTAAGTCTAATACTGCGGGTAATGGAGTCGCCAATGACTAGGGTTTTCAATTTGTCAGAGCTAATGGTGGGAGCCTTCGGCGTCTCAGACCCCGTAACGGGAGGAGTAGAGACAAGAGAAGACTCAGACTCAGACTCCGACTCGCTACATAATGGGGAAAACCGGTTGAAAGTTTCTGTCGGCTGAATGAGTGACACCGGTTGAGCATTCCAACAGTATTTCCCTCCAGAAGCCATGAGAAAGTTGTCCGGCTGTGGGGACTGTGCGGGGGGATTTATACTAACGTTACTATCTGTACTTACTGGTGGCACAGACGCTGTTTCTTCCTTTCCTACACTGAAATTACCCTTGCCTAACGATTGCGTCTGAAGCTGGGCTTGTAGCACAGCTATTCTCGCCATAAGGCGATCGTTCTCCTGTATATTATGAGTACAGCGACTGCAATTAGAAGACATCATGTTAATGTTACTACTTAGCTTCGGCTGTTGAAGATGTTGACGAACCATGTCCAGATAAAGCGTCCGGAGTGAAAAAGTTGAATGAGGGAAAAAAGTTGCGATGGAAAAACAAAAAATATAAACGGTAATTAAAAACAAAACAAACAAAAAAAAAACATAAAGTTGTCAGCTAGCAAAATAAAGTAAAGTTGGCAGCAAAAACGCACAGCAACAAAACGCACAGCAACACGTCTGATGGATATACTGAGATCATGTGACAGATCATGTGGTCACAGCTAGCAAGTACAGTACAGACTCTGTAGTCTGTACTGAATAGGTTTGCAAACCAAAGTGACGTCTAAACTGGTTCCAGATCTTGAGTGGTCTTTACTCAAATGTTTTTGGTGTAACATGAAGTAGCAGAATGAATAGGGGAATGTGCCAAAGCAGCCAGTGAGGGTGGCATACATGAAGAAGATTCTATCTTCAACCATGCTGGAATTATATGTGCGGTATCTGCACAGATCCAGTACTGAATTACACGGAAGTTGGCAGCCCAATAATAGAACTGGAAATTAGGTAGGGCCATGCCCCCTAAGGGTTCATCCTTGGATTTTTTTTATTCCAGATGAAGTCTGAGATAATCCCATTGAGTTTGCGTAAAAAAGATTTGGGAATAAAAATAGGTATACATTGAAAGAGGTAGGAGAATTTAGGAAGGGTATTAATTTTTACCGAATTAATTAGCCCAGCTAATGATAGGAGGAGCAGTGACCATCGTTAAAAAATTTTCTCCACCCGAGTAAGGAGAGGAGTAAAATTAGCCTTAAAAAAGTTATCCAATTTGTCCGTGACATGTACCCCCAAGTATGTACATTTGTTGAGAACTACTCTGAAAGGCAATGTGTGTAATGGTAGTTAGGAGCTGCCACATTTAAAGGTAAAAGCTTTCTCTTATTTAGATTTAACTTGTAAATGGAGACTAGGCCAAATGCATTAAGAACAGATAGCACAATGGGTAAGGATACATCAGGGTTTGAGATATAGAGAAGCAAGTCATCAGCATAAAGTGAGAGCCTTTGTTCGATGTTGCCTCTGAACACTCCCGTTATATGTGGGTTGGATCTAAATGCAATAGCGAGGGGCTCGATGGCAAAAACCAATTGAGACACTGGACACCCCTGTCTAGTGCCTCTGAAGAGAGGGAAATAGTCTGAGTGGGTGTTATTTGTTCTGACAGATGCAAGTGGAGAAGTGTATAGTAACTCGATCCAAGCAATGAATTCTTTACCGAAGCCACATTTTTCAAAGGTATGAAAAAGGTAACCCCACTCCACTCTATCAAAAGCCTTCTCAGCATCTAGAGAGATTAGAATCTCTGGAAGCTTTGAGATAGAAGGATTATACATAACATTAAAGAGTCATCTGATATTTGAGAAAGAATGTCTATTTATTTATAAAACCTGTCTGGTCAGAGGAAATAACAGATGGTAAGACCGACTCCAAACGCATAGCTAATAGTTTAGCCAAGAGCTTAACATCCACATTGAGCAGTGAGATTGGGCGATAGGACCCGCAGGAGAGAGGGTCTTTATTCCTTTTCAATATCAATGAAATGGAGGCCTGTGTTAAGGATAGAGGGAGAGAGACTTATTCAAAGGATTCAATAAACATATTAATCAAGAGCGGGGCTAATTTCTCCAGAAACTTCTTATAAAATTATATTGGGTACCCATCTGGTCCAGGACATTTACCACCTTGCATTGCATGTGCCGACTCTGAAATCTCTTCCATGGAGATAGGTTCCTCCAATTGAAGCTTGGAGACTGAATCAATTGTTGGGACAGTTATAGTATAATTTTTTTTATCAAGAGCAGATGGGCGAGCAGACTGTTCCGAAGTGTATAAAGAGGCATATAAGTCCTTAAACTGGTAATTTATTAGCTGGGGATCTATTGTTGCACCTGTAGGTGTTTGAATTTGAGAAATTTGTTGAGCAGAGGAAGACTGGCGAAGTTGATGAGAAAGCAATTTACTTGCCTTGTCACCATACTCATAGTGAGTATGTCGCGACTTAAGCAGCAGTTCCTACATTTGGCCTGTTGACAAGGTATTGTATTCAGCTTGTAAAGAGAGTCGATCCCTGTACACATTTGGGGATGGTGAGGTAGCGGAAGTACTGTCTAACTGTAAAATACGAGTTGGCAGTCCAGAGAGTCTCTTTTTCCATTTTTTTTTCTTTCAAAACTAGTGTATGAAATGATTTGACCTCTAATGTAGGCCTTAAAAGTCTCCCACAGAACAGATGCTGAAACGTCAGGGGTGTCATTAGTAGCTATAAAAACATCAATCTGAGCAGTCAGAAAGTATTAAAACACCAAGGTACACGAGGCTCAGTCCCACCACCAACTAAAGTCAGAGGGGCGTGATCAGATATGACAATGGAATTGTATGAGCATGAGCGTACAGAGGAAAGATGTCTGTTGTTTAAGAAGTAGTCAATGCAGGTATAAGTGTGATGGACATGGAAGAAAAATGAATATTCCCTACTAGTTGGATTGATAAAACACCAGGGGTCTGTAATGGCAAACCCTTCAAGAAAAGTTTGGATAACCTTAGCAATTAAAATTGCCTCCCAAGATGAAAAAGTGTGAGGTCATATCTGGAAGTGAAGACAGAAAGGCACACATTTTTTTTCATCATCCCAATTTGTTGCATAGACATTGGCAACGATCAATGGAGTAATATAGATTCTGCCAGTGACAATAATATATCTGCCATTAGCATCGGAAATAACATTGGAAGAAACAAAGGGCACCGATTTGTGTATCAGAATTGCAGCACCCCTCGATTTATTTTGAAAAGTGGAGTGATAAAGTTGGCCTACCCAGCCTTTTCGCAATCTAAAGTGATCTGAAACTCTCAGATGGGTCTCTTGAAAGAAAGCAATCTGTGTTCCCAGATGTTGAAGATGATGAAGTACTCTACTATGTTTGACTGGTTGGTTCAAACCTTTACAGTTCCAACTAGAAAATGTAAGTATACTCCCAGTCGACTGCCCTATTCAATTAGGTTGTTGAGTCATCCTTTGGAAAAAAGGAAACGAGTGTAACCTTTTAAATGTAAGCGGAAGACCGAACCTGACATACGAGAAAAATCAAAAAAATTAACTGTTGAACTACCTCCCACCCGCTGAAGCATCTTCCCAAACAAGACGTGCGCATCCCCCCCTAGTATACAAGCTCCTAAATACTCTCCAGGAAACATAGTGGTTCCAGCAGCTAGGGTAAACTCTTACCAAGTGGAGCGTTGTGACAATTATATTATAAAAGAGAAAAAATATATATACTTATTTTTTATTGAAAGCACAGTTTACCAATAGTGCCAAGTAAAGTGACAACAGGGTGTTAAATCAAATAACATGGGCAGCATGGCAGCTTATGGCATCGACAAAATAAAAGGGAACATGTTCCACAAGCCTACATAGAAAACATATATATATACTGTATATACAGTACCAGTCAAAAGTTTGGACACACCTACTCATTCAAGGGTTTTTCTTTATTTTTACTATTGTAGAATAATAGTGAAGACATCAAAACTATGAAATAACACATATGGAATCATGTAGTAAGCAAAAAAGTGTTAAACTAATAAAAATATATTTTAGATTTTTCAAAGTAGCCACTCTTTGCCTTGGTGACAGCTTTGCACACTCTTGGCATTCTCCTACCTCAACCCTCCGTCTTAACCCCTCATTCTTGCCCAAGGTCCTGTCGGACAGGCATGTGAACCGCTATGGTGAGAGAGTTCTGGTCCAGAGCCTATCGATACAAAGACTCTCACATTGGATTGTGGACACTATTACTACAGCATATCGTCTGGCCAGCCAGCCTCTGCCGTCTGCTGTAGTGGCGCATTCTACTAGAGGAGTAGCTCAGTGGAGGCTGCTGAGGGGAGGACGGCTCATTATAATGGCTGGAACAGTGTGAACGGAATGGCATCAAACACATGGAAACCATTTGATACCATTCCACTAATTCCGCTCCAATCATTACCACGAGCCCATCCTCCCTAATTTAAGATGCCACCGACCTCCTGTGGAGTAGCTACAGTGAGGGAAAAAAGTATTTGATCCCCTGTTGATTTTGTACGTTTGCCCACTGACAAAGAAATGATCAGTCTATAATTTTAATGGTGGGTTTATTTGAACAGTGAGAGACAGAATAACAACAAAAAAGTCCAGAAAAACACATGTAAAAAATAAGTATTTGACCCCCTCTCAATCAGAAAGATTTCTGGCTCCCAAGTGTCTTTTATACAGGTAACGAGCTGAGATTAGGAGCACACTCTTAAGGGAGTGCTCCTAATCTCAGCTTGTTACCTGTATAAAAGACACCTGTCCACAGAAGCAATCAATCAATCAGATTCCAAACTCTCCACCATGGCCAAGACCAAAGAGCTCTCCAAGGATGTCAGGGACAAGATTGTAGACCTACACAAGGCTGGAATGGGCTACAAGACCATCGCCAAGCAGCTTGGTGAGAAGGTGACAACAGTTGGTGCGATTATTCGCAAATGGAAGAAACACAAAAGAACTGTCTATCTCCCTCGGCCTGGGGCTCCATTCAAGATCTCACCTTGTGGAGTTGCAATGATCATGAGAACGGTGAGGAATCAGCCCAGAACTACACGGGAGGATCTTGTCAATGATCTCAAGGCAGCTGGGACCATAGTCACCAAGAAAACAATTGGTAACACACTACGCCGTGAAGGACTGAAATCCTGCAGCGCCCGCAAGGTCCCCCTGCTCAACAAAGCACATATACAGGGCCGTCTGAAGTTTGCCAATGAACACCTGAATGATTCAGAGGAGAACTGGGTGAAAGTGTTGTGGTCAGATGAGACCAAAATCGAGCTCTTTGGCATCAACTCAACTCGCCGTGTTTGGAGGAGGAGGAATGCTGCCTATGACCCCAAGAACACCATCCCCACCGTCAAACACGGAGGTGGAAACATTATGCTTTGGGGGTGTTTTTCTGCTAAGGGGACAGGACAACTTCACTGCATTAAAGGGACGATGGACGGGGTCATGTACCATCAAATCTTGGGTGAGAACCTCCTTCCCTCAGCCAGGGCATTGAAAATGGGTCGTGGATGGGTATTCCAGCATGACAATGACCCAAAACAAACAGCCAAGGCAACAAAGGAGTGGCTCAAGAAGAAGCACATTAAGGTCCTGGAGTGGCCTAGCCAGTCTCCAGACCTTAATCCCATAGAAAATCTGTGGAGGGAGCTGAAGGTTTGAGTTACCAAACGTCAGCCTCGAAACCTTAATGACTTGGAGAAGATCTGCAAAGAGGAGTGGAACAAAATCCCTCCTGAGATGTGTGCAAACCTGGTGGCCAACTACAAGAAACGTCTGACCTCTGTGATTGCCAACAAGGGTTTTGCCGCCAAGTACTAAGTCATGTTTTGCAGAGGGGTCAAATACGTATTTCCCTCATTAAAATGCAAATCATTTTATAACATTTCTACATGCGTTTTTCTGGATTTTTTTGTTGTTATTCTGTCTCTCACTGTTCAAATAAACCTACCATTAAAATTATAGACTGATCATGTCTTTGTCAGTGGGCAAACGTACAAAATCAGCAGGGGATCAAAAACTTTTTTTCCCTCACTGTATATCATTGGCCCTACTCCGAGGAGTTCCCCTCAATGACATTTGCACCTCGGCCAGTTGAGCATTGTCTAGCTTTTCTAGGTACTATCGAGTCAATGTTGACCCCACCTGTGAGGTCGGGACGGCTGTGCTGGGTGTTGCCTCCGCTTCCCTGAGTGTGGACGGAGGGACACATAGCAACCATGACTGCCCTGAGCTCAGTCCTAGTTCACTGATTAATCTGGTATTGTGATACCATATTGGAGTGATCCAATATAGTGCTACATAATGACGGTTACGTATGTAACCACGGTTATGTGAACTATTGGATCACTCCAATCCTTGTCAGTGAACTACGGCTCCTCAAAAAAGGACACAAGGTGGAAGTAGTGCGGCGGCAGCACTATCAGGTACACAGGACTAATCTGAAATCCTTACTTGGAATGTATCCTGCCGTGCGGAAGGATGCCATATTGGAGTGATCCAATAGCTCACATACTTGTGGTTACATTTGTAACCTTCGTTGCTAAAAGGTGGAACTGGTTCTGAAGTCAATACGTGATCAGCAAGGGATCATCTCATGGCCTACATAGATCCACCTCAATCACATCCATGCTCTTCAAAGACATTGTGCACAAAGTGGTACCACTTAGATAGGCATTTTATTTTGGGGTTTTCCTTTCCTACGGCCATAGGTATATTTCTGAATAGTTGTATTTAATTGTTTACTTGAGATTACTGTTTATTGGAATTCTTGAAAAGAATAACAATCTAGCAATAATCATTTGTCTCTTAAAATACTGTTGCATATTAATTTCTGGATAAGCACCCAGCTATATTTGATTATATACACAAATCTACAGTTACACATGCAAAATAGAACTATTAATAATGTATTTTGAAACCAATGCTCTTTGAAAATTGACATAGAGCTAGGCATGTACTGTACAAACCAGGCTAAGAAAATTAAGACAAATAGGCCACATAAATTATTTACATATTGAGGTAATGTCAGGTGTCAGTGTGCAGCGGTAGGACGGAGTCAGGCGCAGGACACAGAACTGAGTAATAGACAAACTTTACTCGAAAAACAACAAATCTAATTTCCACGCAGGGAAATACATCAGCTCACAGCAGAATAAACACCAAACAAAGAACAATCACGCAAAACACCATGAGGGAACCAAAGGGTTAAATAGGGAAACAAATTAATGTGATGGGAACCAGGTGTGTACAATACAGACAAAAGAAATGGAAAACAGAAACGTAGAACGGTGGCAGCTAGACGACAACCGCCGATAGCCGCCCGCACAAGGAGAGGCACCAACTTCGGCGGAAGTCGTGACAGTAACCCCCCCCCTCGACACCGACCTCGGGGACGACCCGGAGGACGAGGCGCAGGACGATCCGGGTGGAGACGGTGAAATTCCTGCAGTAAGGAAGGGTCCAGGATGTCCTCCACCGGCACCCAGCATCTCTCCTCCAGACCGTACCCCTCCCACTCCACGAGGTACTGAAGGCCCCTCGTCCGACGTCTTGAGTCCATGATGGCTCGCACAGTATACGCCGGGGCCCCCTCGATGTCCAGCGGGGGCGGAGGAACCTCCCGTACCTCAGACTCCTAGAGCGGACCAGCCACCACCGGCCTGAGGAGAGACACATGGAACGAGGGGTTAATACGGTAATCAGGGGGGAGCAGTAACCTATAACATACCTCGTTCAGTCTCCTCAGGACTTTAAATGGCCCCACAAACCGCGGACCCAGCTTCCGGCAGGGCAGGCGAAGGGGCAGGTTTCGGGTCGAGAGCCAGACCCGGTCCCCCGGTGCATACACCGGGGCCTCACTGCGGTGGCGTTCTGCGCTCGCCTTCTGTCGCCTAATGGCCCACATGGTTGCAGGCGCACATGGGCAGCGTCCCATGTCTCCTCCGAGCACCGAAACCAATCCTCCACCGCAGGTGCCTCGATCTGGCTCTGATGCCATGGTGCCAGGACCGGCTGATAACCTAGTACACACTGAAACGGAGACAGGTTAGTGGAGGAGTGGCGGAGGGAGTTTTGGGCCATCTCTGCCCAGGGGATGAAAGCCGCCCACTCCCCCGGCCGGTTCTGGCAATAGGACCGCAGAAACCTACCCACATCCTGGTTTACTCTCTCCACCTGCCCATTACTCTCGGGGTGAAACCCTGAGGTCAGGCTGACCGAGACCCCCAGACGTTCCATGAACGCCCTCCAGACCCTCGATGTGAACTGGGGACCCCGATCAGACACTATATCCTCAGGCACCCCGTAGTGCCGGATGACGTGGGTAAACAGAGCCTCCGCAGTCTGTAGGGCCATAGGGAGACCGGGCAAAGGAAGGAGATGGCAGGACTTAGAAAACCGATCCACAACGACCAGGATCGTGGTGTTACCTTGTGAAGGAGGAAGATCCGTCACGAAGTCCACCGGTAGGTGTGACCACGGCCGTTGTGGAACGGGTAGTGGTTGTAATTTCCCTCTGGGTAGGTGTCTAGGTGCTTGCACTGGGCGCACACCGAGCAGGAGGAAACATAAACCCTCACGTCCTTAGCTAAAGTGGGCCACCAGTACTTCCCACTAAGACAGCGCACTGTCCGATTGATGCCAGGTTGACCAGAGGAGGGTGACGTGTGAGCCCAACAGATCAATCGATCGCGGACATCAAACGGAACGTACAGACGCCCAACTGGACACTGGGTGGAAGTGGGCTCCGTACGTAACGCCTGCTTGATGTCCGCGTCAACCTCCCATACCACCGGTGCCACCAGGCAAGAAGCCGGAAGTATGGGAGTGGGATCCGTGGCCCGCTCCTCTGTGTCATACATCCGGGACAGAGCATCTGCCTTAGCGTTCTGGGATCCTGGTCTGTAGGGTAGGGTGAAAACAAAATGGGTGAAAAACATGGCCCACCTTGCCTGGCGAGGGTTCAGTCTCCTCGCCGCCTGGATGTACTCCAGATTGCGGTGGTCAGTCCAAATGAGGAAAGGGTGTTTAGCCCCCTCAAGCCAATGCCTCCACGTCTTCAGAGCCCTGACAACAGCTAACAGCTTCCGGTCCCCCACATCATAGTTTCGCTCCGCCGGGCTGAGCTTCTTTGAAAAGAAGGCACAGGGGCAGAGCTTTGGTGGCGTACCCGAGCGCTGAGACAGCACAGCTCCTATCCCAGCCTCGGACGCGTCCACCTCTACTATGAATGCCAAGGAGGGATCAGGATGAGCCAGCACGGGAGCCGAGGTAAACAGAGCCTTCAGGTGACCAAAAGCCCTGTCCGCCCCAGCTGACCACTGCAGTCGCACCGGTCCCTCCTTCAGCAAGGAGGTAATGGGAGCCGCTACCTGACCGAAGCCCTGGATAAACCTCCGGTAGTAGTTGGCAAACCCTAAGAACCGCTGCACCTCCTTTATCGTGGTTGGAGTCGGCCAATTACGCATGGCTGAAATGTGGTCATTCTCCATCTCCAACCCTGATGCGGACAGGCGGTACCCTAGGAAGGAGACGGACTGTTGGAAGAACAGACATTTCTCAGCCTTGACGTACAGGTCATGCTCCAACAGTCGACCAAGCACCTTGCGCACCAGGGACACATGCTCGGCGCGTGTAGCGGAGTATATTAGAATGTTATCTATATACACCACTACACCCTGCCCGTGCAGGTCCCTGAAAATATTGTCTACGAAGGATTGGAAGACTGATGGAGCATTCATCAACCCGTACGGCATGACGAGGTACTCATAGTGCCCTGAGGTGGTACTAAATGCCGTCTTCCACTCATCCCCCTCCCGGATACGCACCAGGTTGTAAGCGCTCCTGAGATCCAATTTGGTGAAGAAGCGCGCCCCGTGCAATGACTCGGTCACACTGGCTATAAGAGGCAATGGGTAACTGTACTTCACCGTGATCTGATTTATACCCCGATAGTCAATGCACGGGCGTAACCCTCCATCCTTCTTCTTCACAAAAAAGGAACTTGAGGAGGCAGGTGAAGTGGAAGGCCGAATGTATCCCTGTCCCAGAGATTCGGAGACATATGTTTCCATAGCCGCCGTCTCCTCCTGAGACAGAGGATACACGTGACTCCTGGGAAGTGCTGCACCTACCTGGAAATGTATCGCACAATCCCCCTGTCGATGGGGTGGTAGTTGAGTCGCCTTCTTTTTACAGAAGGCGAGAGCCAAATCGGCATATTCGGGGGGGAATGTGCGTAGTGGAGACCTGGTTTGGACTCTCCACCGTAGTTGCACCTATGGAAACACCTACACACCTCCCTGAGCACTAACGTGACCATCCCTTCAGAGCCCTCTGTTGCCACGAAATAGTGGGGTCATGAGAGGCCAACCAGGGAAGCCCCAACACCACAGGAAATGCAGGAGAATCGATCAGGAAGAGACTAATTCTCTCCTCATGACCCTCCTGCGTTTTCATCCATAGTGGAGCTGTGACCTCCCTAATCAGGCCCGACCCTAAAGGACGACTATGTAAGGCATGTACAGGGAAGGGCACATCAACAGGAACAACAGGGATCCCTAATCTACGTGCAAATGAACTGTCAATAAAGTTCCCAGCTGCGCCTGAATCGACTAGCGCCTTATGCTGGGAATGCGGGGATAACTCAGGAAATTCTATACAAACATACATGTGCGCAACAGGGAGCTCTGGGTAAGTCAGGTGCCTACTCACCTGGGATGATCCACCAGTGCCCTGCCTGCTGCCTCGACTCCCTGGGGAACCTCCCCAGCACCGACCAGCAGTGTGCCCTCTGCGGCCACACTTGGTGCAGGAACCCCCCTCCGGTCACCCTAGGAGCAGCGCCTCCGAGCTCCATAGGGGTAGGGTCGGAGGTGCTGGGGGATGGAAGGAACGGACCCTGATCCGGACGTCCGCGGGTGGCCAACAGGTTATCCAGCCGTATAGATAGATCCACCAGCTGGTCGAGGGTAAGGCTGGTGTCCCTGCATGCCAGCTCCCGACGAACGTCCTCACGTAGACTACACCGGTAATGGTCGATCAGGGCCCTCTCATTCAATCCTGCACTGGCCGCCAAGGTCCGGAAGTCCAGTGCGAAGTCCTGTGCGCTCCTCTTCCCCTGTCTGAGGTGGAAAAAGCGTTCTCCCACCGCTCTCCCCTCTGGTGGATGATCGAAATCCTCATAGCGAACCAACGCTGCGTCTCTACCGCCCCATTCGGCGTTGGCCCACTCAAGCGCTCTCCCAGACAGACAGGAGATGAGGGCGGACACGGTCTCGTATCCCAAGGGAGCCGGGTGGATGGTCGCCAGGTAGAGCTCCACCTGGAGCATGAACCCCTGGCACCCGGCAGCCGTCCCATCATATGCCCTCGGGAGCGAGAGCTGAATCCCACTGGGTCCAGGTGACGGAGGGGTGGACATCGGTGTGGGTTGACCTGAAGTTGGTGGGGTTGTGGGAAAATCCATCCATCGCAGTGCCCAGATTCTGGAGCATCGTCGCGTGCTGCTGGACGCGCTCCTCCACGGGTACCGGAGGACTGGCTGCACCTGCTGACTCCATATTAGGTGCGTGTTTCTGTCAGGTGTCAAATGTGCAGCGGTAGGACAGAGTCAGGCGCAGGACACAGAACTTTGTAGACAACGTACTTTTACTCTGAAAAAACAAACACTAATTTCCACGCAGGGAAAACACACCAGCTCACAAAAGCGTATGACACAACACAACAAACAAACACGCACAATACCATGTGGGATCCAGAGGGTTAAATAAGGAAATAATCATCATACAATGGGAACCAGGTGTGTACAAACAAGACAAAACAAATGGAAAACAGAAACGTAGATCGGTGGCAGCTAGAAAGCCGGTGACGTCGACCGCCGATTGCCACCCACACAAGGAGGGGCACCAACTTCGGCGGAAGTCGTGACTCCATCCACAGAGACAAACTAATATCTTTCCGACAGATAAGATCTAAACCAGGCAAGAACTTGTCCGTGTAGACCAATTAGGGTTTCTAATCTATCCAAAAGAATGTGGTGATCGATGGTGTCAAAAACAGCACTGAGGTCTAAGAGCACGAGGACAGATGCAGAGCTTTGGTCTGACGCCATTAAAAGGTCATTTACCACCTTCACAAGTGCAGTCTCAGTGCTATGATGGGGTCTAAAACCAGACTGAAGCATTTCGTATACATTATTTGTCTTCAGTAAGGCAGTGAGCTGCTGCGCAACAGCCTTTTCTAACATTTTTGTGAGGAATGGGAGATTCGATATAGGCCAAACGTTTTTTTAATTTTCCAGGTCAAGGTTTGGCTTTTTCAAGAGAGGCTTTATTACTACCACTTTTAGTGAGTTTGCTACACATCCGGTGGTTAGGGAGCCATTTATTATGTTCAACATAGGAGGGCCAAGCACAGGAAGTAGCTCTTTCAGTAGTTTAGTTGGAATAGGGTCCAGTATGCAGCTTGACGGTTTAGAGGCCATGACTATTTTCATGAATGTGTCAAGAGATATAGGATTTAAAAACTTGAGTGTCTCCATTGATCCTAGGTCCTGGCAGTTCTGTGCAGACTCAGGACAACTGAGCTTTGGAGAAATACGCAGATTCAAAGTGGAGTCCGTAATTTGCTTTCTAATGATAATGATCTTTTCATCAAAGAAGTTCATGAATTTATCACTGCTGAAGTGAAAGCTATCCTCTCTTGTTGAATGCTGCTTTTTAGTTATCTTTGCGACAGTATAAAAAATAAATTTAGGGTTGTTCTTATTCTCCTCAATTAGGTTGGAAAAATAGGATGATCGAGCAGCAGTGAGGGCTCTTCGATATTGCACGGTACTGTCTTTTCAAGCTAGTCGGAAGACTTCCAGTTTGGTGGAGCGCCATTTCCGTTCCAATTTTATGGAAGCTTGCTTCAGGGCTCGGGTATTTTCTGTATACAAGGGAGCACATTTCTTGTGACAAATGTTTTTTGATTTTAGGGGTGTGACTGCATCTAGGGCATTACGCAAGGTTAAATTAAGATCCTCAATTAGGTGGTTAACCGATTTTTGTACTCCGACGTCCTTGGGTAGGTGGAGGGAGTCTGGAAGGGCATCTAGGAATGTTTGGGTTGTCCGAGAATTTATAGCACGGCTTTTGATGATCCTTGGTTGGGGTCTGAGCAGATTATTTGTTGCGATTGCAAACATAATAAAATGGTGGTCCAATAGTCCAGGATTATGAGGAAATAATCCTGATGTGCGGGGGATATGGTCACTAGTGTAACCAGGAGGAGAGGCCTCATTTAACACAGTAAATTCATCAGGCTTGAGCCATGTTTCAGTCAGGCCAATCACATCAAGATTATGATCAGTGATTAGTTCATTGACTATGACTGCCTTGTAAGTGAGGGATCTAACATTAAGTAACCCTATTTTGAGATGTGAGATATCACAATCTCTTTCAATAATGACAGGAATGGAGGAGGTCTTTATTTCAGTGAGATTGCTAAGGAGAACACCGCCATGTTTTGTTTTGCTCAACCTAGATCGAGGCACAGATACAGTCTCAATAGCCCTGCTGTAGGGTTTTAAGCCGTATTTGCATATTCCCCAGGTTGCCTTTGGTGTGAATTTTAGAGTTACCAGTACAACCCATGACTGTGTTTGACATGGTTGTTGCATTCATTAAAAAACTAATCAAATCCAATTTTATTTGTCACATGCACTGAATGCCAAGAGTGTGCAAAGCTGTCATCAAGGCAAAGGGTGGCTATTTGAAGAATCTCAAATATAAAATATATTTTGATTTGTTTAACACTTTTTTGGTTACTACATGATTCCATATGTGTTATTTCATAGTTTTGATGTCTTCGCTATTATTCTACAATGTAGAAAATAGTAACAAAATAAAGAAAAACCCTGGAATGAGTAGGGGTGTCCAAACTTTTGACTGGTACTGTACATGAAGGCAGGGTAAAGTGACTAGGCATCAGGATAGATAATAATAATAATAATAATAATAATAATAATAATAATAATAATAATAAGGGTAAAATAAAGAACATAGTAGCAACAGCATATTATGAGTATAAAAGTGTGTGTGTGTGTGTGTTGTGTCAGTATGCTTGTGTATTATGTGTGTGTGCGTATGTAGTGCATGTGAGAGTATTTTATGTGAGAGTGTCAGTGTAGTTTGAGTGTGTATATAGTGTGTATACACTGAGTATACCGAACATTAGGAACACCTTCCTAATATTGAGTTGCACCCTCCCTTTTGCCTTCAGAACAACTTCAATTAGTCGGGGCATGGACTCTACAAGGTGTCGAAAGCGTTCCACTGGGATGCTGGCCAATGTTGACTCCATTGGCTTGGGTGGCTGAAGTCATTGGCAATGTTTCGGGCCTTCCTCTGACACCACCTGATACAGAGGTCCTGGATGGCAGGGAGCTCAGCTCCAGTGATGTATTGGGCCATCCACACCACCCTCTGTAGCACTTTGCGGTCGAGGGCGGTACATTTACCATACCAAGCGGTGATGCAGCCAGTCAAGGCGCTCTTGATGGTGCAGCTGTAGAACATTTTGAGGATCCGAGGGCCCATGCCAAATCTTTTCAGCCTCCTGAGGGGGAGGAGGCGCTGTTGTGCCCTCTTCACAATAAATGTTCAGTCCTGTGGCTTTCACTAAGTGAGATCCTAAGTGAAAATGTTGACATTCAAAAAAAATATTTAAGACAATATAATACATATTTCATAAGTCCTTCTTTTCAGGGCCTAGTTTTACCATAATACAGCGGCCTGAAACTCATAGTTTACAGGTCACACCAGGCCTGCAAGACACATTATGCTGGCTTGCAATATGATGTGTAATTCCTATTGGAATCCAGCCGGAGTGGGGATATTCAACATTTGGAATTTGTATTCACCTGCATTCAGAATGAATGCCAGGGTTGGGAAGACTAAGAAATGAGACTACCTTAAACATCTAAACTTGAACAACCATTTCAGTAATGGGTGCAATAAGTCCAAGTAACAGATTGGAATAGTTTTGAAAAATGTATATTATTTATACTGTATTTGCTCAACATTGTTTCAACATAGATATTGAAACAAACATATCTGCTTATTAGCACCAAAACTGGCGTTCTTTTACACCACCGAGTGTTAATTTAACCCTTGAATCAACACTAGAAATGTTACACTGAAAAATCAACACTAGTTAACACTGGCCAATTTACTGAGTGCTATGAAAGGGACACATCTGCAGGCTTCCATACATTTCAAGAACCTTTTAGAATTCTGAAGAACCGTAGATGCCACGTCAAGAACCCCACACTTAACTCAAAGGTTCTTTATGGGGCAAGTTCTCCAAGGAACCTTAAGAGCTGAGGAAGAACCATTTAAGAACCTTTATTTTTTTCAGTGTATAGCGTCCAACTGGTGCCACAATCTCTGCATACACATCGCATTATTATTATTATTATTATTATTATTATTATTATACAGCATATAGGCCTATTGCCTATACCTTTCATGTTAATGTATTAGTTTTTTATTTGCAAAAATATCTAAGAACCATTTTTTGCTTTGTCATTATGGGGTATTGTGTGTAGATTGATGAGGGGGGGAAAACGATTTAATCAATTTTAGAATAAGGCTGTAATGTAACAAAATATGGAAAAAGTCAAGGGGTCTGAATACTTTCCGAATGCACTGTAAGTATTCACACCCCTGAGTCAATACATATTAGAATCACATTTGGCAGCGATTACAGCTGTGAGTCTTTCTGGCTATGTCTCTAAGAGTTTTGCACACCTGGATTGTACAATATTTGCCCATTATTATTTTCAAAATTCTTCAATCTCTGTTAAATTGGTTGTTGATCATTGCTAGACAATGATTACAAGCATACCCATAACATGATGCAGCCACCACTATGCTTGCCAATATGGAGAGTGGTACTCAGTAATGTGTTGTGTTGGATTTGTCCCAAACATAACACTTTCTATTCAGGACAAAAGTTAATTGCTTTGCCTAATTTTTTGCAGTATTACTTTAGTGCCTTGTTGTGAACAGGATACATGTTTTGGAATATTTGTATTCTGTACATGGTTCCTTCTTTTCACTCTGTCAATTAGGTTCGTATTGTGGAGTAACTACAATGTTGTTGATCCATCCTCAGTTTTCTCCCATCACAGCCATTAAACCCTGTAACTGTTTTAAAGTCACCATTGGCCTCATGGTGAAATCCCTGAGCGCTTTCCTTCCTCTCCGATTACTGAGTTAGGAAGGACGCCTGTATCTTTGTAGTGTCTGGGTGTATTGATACACCATCCAAAGTGTAATTAATAATTTCACCATGCTCAAAGGGATTTTCAATGTCTGCTTTTTTATTTTGACCCATCTAACAATAGGTAGGTGCTTTTATTTGCTAGGCATTGGAAAACCTCCCTTGTTTTTGTAGTTGAATCTGTTTTTGAAATTCACTGCTCAACAGAGGGACCTTATAGATTATTGTATGTGTGGGGTAGAGAGATGAGTGAGTCCATGCAACTTATTATGTGACTTGTTAAGCACATTTTTACTCCTGAACTTATTTAGGCATGTCATAACGAAGGAGTTTAATACTTATTGACTCAAGACATTTCAGCTTTTCATTTTTTATTCATTTGTAAAAATTTAGGAAAACATAATTCCACTTTAACATGATGTGGTATTGAGTGTAGGCCAGTGACAAAAAAATCTCAATGTAATCTATTTTAAATTCAGGCTATAACTCAACAAAATGTGGAAAAAGTCAAGGGGGGTGAATACTTTCTGGAGGCACTGTATCACACAACAAAATGCATAGCATTTTCCCAATGACTTCTCCCTAAATTGTTTTCCTGCCTGAAAACTCCAAGGTGTATCGGCTACCATGCATCTTTATGAAGTGCAAGATTGTTTAGAAGAACAAAGCTTTTTATTCATGGCAGTAGCATGATGTTAAGCATGTCAATTAATATTTAACCATTGAGAAATCACGTCCTGGCACCAAGTTAGGCGGCTTTATCAGGCTAAACCAAAGTCTCTTATCCAGGACTCCCCAATAGCTCAAGGTAAATGTTGCATGGCGAGGGCTTGCAGTTTTGCTCAAGATACATGTCTGTCTCTTATCTCTTTAAATGTCTAATGTAATCTTGTTGAGGAATTCCAGGTTTAGTTTACAACATGAGCAAACCTGACAAAGGGCTGGTGATGTCAGACAGCGCCAGACTGAATCAGGGGTGGACTGGGACCAGAAATCGGCCCTGGGAGTTCTAACACAACTGTCAATTTTTTCCCTTGTGGCCCCTACACTAGCCAATTTTTTTCCCCTCGAGACACCCACACCGAACCATTTTCTTCCTTGAGGCCCCCATTTTTATTCAGATAAAGATTATTTTGCCCATAAAACCCAAGTCAGACAGGCCCACTTGGCTAAAAATGGAAAAGCCCATCTGGCATTTACCCGAAATGCCAGAAGGCCAGTCCGCCCCTGGACTGAACGCTAACACTGTAACACAGTGCGCGCACACATGCACAGTCACGTCTTAACATATGCGCGGGCACGTCAACATACACGCTGGAAGCACAGCCTTTGCTTTCGATTGTAGTGGTGCTCTACAGCGAATGGAATAGGCTACAAACAAGCAGACACCATACCAGAAGTGTGAGCAGTGGTTTATGGCACAGCTTTGTCGCGGGCAACTGATCGCTTGAAATCATGCTGGATTGACTGAAGAGGCTACTACAATCAATGGCTTGGCTTTGAAATCGTTAACATTTTATTGGAAAGGAGTGTGTGAGACAGAGGGAGAGGGAGAGCGAGGGAGCAAGAGAGTGCGGACGAGTGAGAGAGAGGGGAGAGAGAGGTGTAAATAAAGATTATTTCAACAATGGAACTTTCAATGGAAAACATTGGAAATCTGCACGGTGTATCTCATTCTCATCAAACGGGTGACTTAATGAACTCTCCGCACCATGGACGGCAGTCCTTAGCGTCGCATCGGAACTTGGTGTCGCACGGACGGTCAGCCATGGTGTCCAGTATGGCCTCAATATTAGAGGGAGCTGGGGAGTATCGCACAGACCATGCATTGTCCGGTCCCTTGCACCCCGCAATGACCATGTCCTGCGACTCCGGGATGACCATGAGCAGCACTTACACTACGCTGACACCGCTGCAGCACCTGCCTCCCATATCCACCGTCTCGGATAAATTTCACCATCATCCTCACCCGCACGCTCACCACCATCCGGCGCATCAGCGTCTCACCGCCGGCAACGTCAGCGGCAGCTTCACCCTCATGCGGGACGACAGGAGCCTTGCCTCGATGAGCAACCTTTACGGCCACTACCCTAAAGACATGTCCGGCATGGGCCAGCCGCTGTCCCCTCTCTCCAACGGCCTCGGGTCTTTGCACAACTCGCAGCAGACTCTTGGCGCCTACGGTCCGGGCGCCCACCTCTCCAACGACAAGATGCACTCGTCCGGAGGCTTCGAGTCTCACGCAGCGATGCTGTCCCGGAGCGAGGAACACCTGGCCCGGGGATTTGGGGGCCACGGGGCCGGCATCATGTCATCCCTGAACGGTATGCACCATCACAGCCATCCGCACTCTCAGGCTAACGGGTCCATGCTCTCTGACCGGGAGAGGCAGACGGTGGGGGGCGGGCAGGGAGGTGGGTCGGGGCAGGTGGAAGAAATAAACACCAAGGAGGTGGCACAACGAATAACGGCGGAGCTCAAGCGCTACAGCATTCCCCAGGCCATCTTCGCCCAGCGGATCTTGTGTCGGTCCCAGGGAACCCTGTCTGACCTGCTGAGGAACCCTAAACCCTGGAGTAAACTCAAGTCTGGCCGGGAAACCTTCCGGAGGATGTGGAAGTGGCTGCAGGAACCTGAGTTCCAGAGAATGTCGGCACTCAGACTAGCAGGTGAGTAAGGAGACGTCCAAATGTGAAGGGATCTTAGAAATCAATGTGGCGAGACTATCAATCGCTACTCAAACAGATATCACTGTAACAAGTTGTATGGATTCTTTGAGGTGTTAACAATGGCTATTATTCTTTAAACTTTATTAAACCAGCATGTTGAATTGGTTGTTTGAAAAGATATGTAAATCCAGTTGGATTGACTGCTTCATGCTCATATAATAAAGTATGAAAGAGTAAACAGTAGCTATGCTGTGGTAGTCTACTCTGCAGGTGATATCCTAATTAGCTGTTAAACTTGAAGAAAAAAATAGAAATTAACTTGTTTCAAGTTTTTGAATACTCACTAATATGCTGCCAACATTATACTTGTATCAATTTTACGCACGCGCGTAATGGGGAACACACACACACACGACAAGGTGTTTCGACCACAGACAATAGGAAATCAAACACAGAAAGAGCTGAATCAAATTGATTGTGGTTCTCTGTAACTGTATCATTTGGGCCACAATAACGCGTGTAGGCCTACAATGGTGCGATTATTGACCAGCAGACTGTCAAAATTCACATATTCACTCTTCTTCTGGTGTGGAGTCGTTCCATTAGCCTCATGTTAAATATCGTTTGTCAGCGTATTATGTATCAAATGGACCTGGAATTATCGTGGGCTTTCCCTTTCCCTGTCTACTCCGCGAGGCGCAAACAAGGCGCGTCTGAGATGCTAGGGCCTAGCAGCAAGTCGGGAGCGTGACCTCCTGCGAATCGATACTAAGGGGTCCCCGCGTCCCTTTTCAAAGTAGCACACTGATAAATGATCGATTTGGATCTGAAAGACAGCTCAACAAACAGATGCGCCTGTCTTTGATTTTCAACATTCTGCGGCTTACACTTTATTTATAAAGTCTCGAAGTCATCTATAGGTGGAATAGCGACTTCGTGGTGATATATTGTGATTATGAATAAGTAAAAGTAAAATAAGAACTGAAAATAAGAACTGAATGGAGATTAAATACAAATAGGCCTACTGTCATAATTAACTGTGAAAGGTAACTTTCCTTAAATCTACAACATACCAACTCTAAATCATCAGCAATAACACTACAGCCGAAGTTGTACATTGTGTTTTCGCCTATACTGGCTATAAAAATACATAGGCCTGGTATAGCAGCCTAAAATGTTGTTGTTTTTACATAGGTCTATGCAACTCTAATGCACACATTTTTCACTCTGAATTCATAAGTTGTAACCATTTATTCCTATTTATTAATTCATCAGTTAATTTATTCATTTTGCCAGTGAGAGGTAAGAGTTTGGAACAATGACCACCAGGCTATCCCAAGGCCCTGCGGTGAAATCTCCACGAAGGCTAAAAAGTCACCAAAAAATGGTGTTCTTGTACAAGCTATAAAGCTTGGGAGCTAATTAACGAGGCTTAATTAGGGGTGAAAAGCTATAAAATCATACGAGTTGGAAGTGATGGCCACTTTCATTGATGTTTCTGCAAAGGAACATGCACGCGTTTGGACATGCACGCGCTTCAAAACGCCAATCAGTACTTCTCTGTCTTATTTCAGTGGACAGTTCAATTAAGCAGATATAGTGGCATATTTTAGTTCCAGTCAATGCCCTATTGAAAAGCACTTAATGGAATGTAAATTGTTCCGCATTTAGTGGGGTTCTGGTAAATAAAGATTTAAACAGTCCACAATTGTCTCTTTAAGTGCCATTGCTGTTAAACCTAATTGAGCAGTGGGGTTTTACAGCCCCCCCCACTATGATACAAACCTCTCAATGAATGGACTGAATGCACTATATTAGAACTATGGCACAGAACTTCCCATACATGTGTATTTCTGCATGCATGCATGTAGGGCTACAGTATGCCTGTCTATGTGCAGCATGCATGCACGTTCGTATGCATTCATTTTAGAATTGATACGCCTATGCTCCATTTGTACCCCCATGTGTATAATGGCTATTCTTCAATAGTTTACAGGCTATATGCCTAATAGGTGTAGTGCAAGTATCATTATTTATTGTCAAGTATCAATCATTATCATTAGTAGTAGTGATGTTATCGTGATTGTTATGGTTGTTGTTGTTATGATTATGATTATGGCTATGATTGTTTAATAGCTGCACTCTTTGCGAGCGAGTGGTTATCCTCTGGCCCTGACGTGCTGTCTGTTGTCGTGTGAGCTACCTTGTGCTGTCAGTTGCTCGCAGGCAAAATGGAGTTGGGCAAAATGACAAATTACTGTGACATGTAAATGGTGGGAGCTACATTTTACTTATTGCATTTCAATTCGCCGTTATCCACTGTGCGATGTGGGTTGGGAGTGGGAGTTGGGATTCTAAAAGGGAGGGTGCGGATTCTCCGTCGGCCACATCAATCAATAAATTCAAATTACTATTCCAAATTCATCATAGTCCCACAAATCAATGCCGCTTCCCTGCTTAGCTAATGCGAAAATGCCAGTGTCTGCACAATCACATGACAATCTTCCCCAGAAAATTAAAAACTGAGCACGATGTAGTCAAGTGAGGGGGGCTGCGTGCCCTTTATGCGCGCACCATAAAACGCCTGGTTACAAATGTGTGGTGCATTGTCCGCGAGTGGAGGGCAAGTGCAAAGCGAATCTCACCAAAGTGCAAACCTATAGTATGGCCTACAATTAAGGCCAACCTGTGCCTCGTTACGCATCACGTTGATCATGGATCAAGCTGATTGGCTTTTTAGGACAGATGATAATTTACAAAAACAAGCTCACAAAGTGCATCTGTTGACATTTTGAACCAACGTAAACAAGGATGCATTATAGGTAAACAACAACTTGGATTGTGTCGAGAAAGACACGGCAAAGTGAGGGCTGAGACATTTAAAGATTGCATTAACGATTAAAAAAAAACTATTCGTATTTGCATCAGCGTTGAATTCCACACTCCATCTCAATGTATTTGGTCGGGTCAATAAAGCAGTGATCGATAAGGATAGCCAGTGCATCTATCAATTATTCCACCTCAGCACTCTCTCCCATTGGACTCTCCCAGAGAGGTGGGGGGGGTGGCGTGTAGCCGGGAAAGGGGATGGAGAGACTGGAGAAAGCCCCCATTGCACACCTTTTTCTCTCTCTCTGTTGTAATCATGTTACATCTGTAGACTGGATGGCAAACTCACTCTCAAAACACCCTTTGGGGGTTGGGTTATACAATCAGCCTGGATCTGTGTTAACATGTATTCACCAACGCATTGTTCCAGACACACTCCGAAGACAATAGAGACAACAAAAATGATTCGATCCTGCCAAATCACCGATGCATAAAATGCGACGCAATGAAATATTTCGCAAGAGCATCAATCTTATTTATCCAAAATGTGAAGGGGAATATCAACAATTTATCATTTGTAAAAATTCGATTTTGGTGATGAGATTATTCTCTCTTCTAGTAAGAGGTTATTCTACCATAATACAGGCAGACTATGGATAGGGAGAGAATAGCTCAATCAACTTCATCACAGGCTAGGCCTACATTTACATCAAGGGAGGTCGACCTCTCTGCTGTCCCCATACCACTGCTATTTCTGTATGGAGCAAATATTTAAGATGGCTATGCTACTCATGAAAAAATATAAGTAAAACGAGTATTTTATTAATCTATCATCCAACAGTTTATACACAAGTCTGGATGACATGCATCCTTCATATACTCGGAATTATGGCTGCCTGTCTCTATACAGTTGGGACATAATCCCAATGCCATCACTGTACCTAAACAACGATCAACCCAGCTTGCTCCATACACCGCTAGCATTTCTATCCACCTCCAAGTGTATTTGCTACAGAAATGTTCAACCCCACCGATCAAAACCATTTTCATTTGGGATCACCGCTGTCCATGGTGCTGAAATCTTAGGCCTATATGAACGGTGCTGTTGACCTATGTTTGAGGTAATGTATTATGGCTTTGCTGTAGCCCTTTCCCTGCAGTCAAGTGACCTAGTGAACCCATGGGTGGAATGTTATTAATATTTGTCATATTTTCGTAATTAATACACCTTTTTTTTTACGCGAAAATCCTGTGTTTCTATGTCAAACGATTTTGTTATATTTCAGTCTTATTTGAAGTATTTAAAGTGTAATATTGGGATGCAAACTCAAAATTCAATACATTTCAACTATATATCTGACATGGTACAGGTGTCTTCTTTTTTAAGCCCATAACCGTGTGTGAGGTGTATAGTTTTGTTTCAAGTAGATTTGTTGAAGAATACCAAGAAACGCTCTGTGTGACCCTGATTTAGCCCACTGCAGTAAAATGTTATTAATAAAGTGTTGTACAACAATGTACGGTTGAGGTAGGCTATGGAGATACAGTATGTTAATGTCCCAGACGAGTCTAATTCTTAATTTTGACATGTTCATATAGCCTGCGTCTAGCATGCTGTACGTCCTTCACCCACCATCATGTCAAGATCAATAATATCACACAATGTCACAATCAGATCAGGCTCACCATCCTGTGTAGGCTATGTTAAGACACATAGTTCAGAGTCCACAGAATAAGGTCCATATTCTCAAATCCGGAAACACTTTTCTGGGAGATTCTTCTCAAGAATGCACCTTTTCCGGTGCTTAAAAAAGCAAAAGGTTTAACCAAAAGACACTCGGCAACATATTAATCAAAAGCTGTGATGCAAGAATGTTGTTTATGATCTATCCCGGAAATCCGGTTAGCGGTTTTGATTGAAAAGAGCCTTTAGGCATGATTATTTTAGAATAATCGAAAGCAGGCTTTTTCATGAAGAGACGGGTTGATGCAGGCCTGCGAAATGATCGATGCGAACTTTAATAATTGATAGGCATGGGGAACAGAAGGGGAGAGAATCATGCAGCTGCGGTTTCACAGACGCATTTTGTTAAGCACAGCAATGTGTGCTGTAAATAGGTCTACTGGGATTCACACACGCGCGCACGCACACACTGTGAAATCATGTGGTTGTTGTGGACAATGGCAGCCATTTTCTCCGGGGCACTAATGAAAAGCTATTCACATTCTTCAAATCTATTCTAAATGTTTGTCAATGCAGCCAGATGACGAATTCTGATTTGTTTTTCTGCGTTTGAGGAGGCGAATTAAGTATAGTGATGGAGAACGTGCACTCACAGACACGTCTCCCCATTTTTCCAGTGTAGCCTATGTGCCTGCATGTGTGTATGTGATCGGGATACAGAGTGCGTCTGCGCCATACATTGTTAAGGCCGATCTGGCGAGCTCTGAATCTGTATCGATTTCCATTCCCCGGTCTCTCCCTTCCATCCTGGCGCTGCGCCATGCAGGCATAGGCTTACTCCTCCCGCTACCCCTTCCCCCTCCGCTCATGTGCAACACCATTTCCCCCATTAACAGCTCACCCTTCATAATGTACACCGGAATGACTATTAAACGCATGCTTTCATTGGCACGATGCAGCTATATGCGTGCATTTACACGCCCAAACCCTAACTGGTATTCCACTAATCATAGGCTATGTTATGTTGACGTTTCTCTAAAATGGTGAAGCAATATTCTATGGATAAGGGAATAGCCTAAAATGAGATTAGGTCTATACCCAGACAGACCTACGCTGAAAATTACAACGTCACCATTAGACAAAGTGATCAATAAATGGTCAAATAAAGCTCTGAGACAGAAGGCTGTTCCGTCCCTTACACAAGAAAATGTGGGCAGTCGCCCCTGCCTGCGATCCCCTTACACTGTACAGTAGCCTTGCTGCACTCTTGCTGCATATTAAGGGACCAATATCGTTCACATTTTTATCATGTACAGTGAGGGAAAAAAAGTATTTGATCCCCTGCAGATTTTGTACGTTTGCCCACTGACAAAGAAATGATCAGTCTATCATTTTAATGGTAGGTTTATTTGAACAGTGAGAGACAGAATAACAACAAAAAAATCCAGAAAAACGCATGTCAAAAATGCTATAAATTGATTTGCATTTTAATGAGGGAAATAAGTATGGCCAAGATCAAAGAGCTCTCCAAGGATGTCAGGGACAAGATTGTAGACCTACACAAGGCTGGAATGGGCTACAAGACCATCGCCAAGCAGCTTGGTGAGAAGGTGACAACAGTTGGTAAGATTATTCGCAAATGGAAGAAACACAAAATAACTGTCAATCTCCCTCGGCCTGGGGCTCCATGCAAGATCTCACCTCGTGGAGTTGCAATGATCATGAGAACGGTGAGGAATCAACCCAGAACTACACGGGAGGATCTTGTCAATGATCTCAAGGCAGCTGGGACCATAGTCACCAAGAAAACAATTACGCCGTGAAGGACTGAAATCCTGCAGCGCCCGCAAGGTCCCTCTGCTCAAGAAAGCACATATACATGCCCGTCTGAAGTTTGCCAATGAACATCTGAATGATTCAGAGGAGAACTGGGTGAAAGTGTTGTGGTCAGATGAGACCAAAATGGAGCTCTTTGGCATCAACTCAACTCGCCGTGTTTGGAGGAGGAGGAATGCTGCCTATGACCACCGTCAAAAATGGAGGTGGAAACATTATGCTTTGGGGGTGTTTTTCTGCTAAGGGGACAGGACAATTTCACCGCATCAAAGGGACGATGGACAGGGCAATCTTGGGTGAGAACCTCCTTCCCTCAGCCAGGGCATTGAAAATGGGTCGTGGATGGGTATTCCAGCATGACAATGACCCAAAACACACGGCCAAGGCAACAAAGGAGTGGCTCAAGAAGAAGCACATTAAGGTCCTGGAGTGGCCTAGCCAGTCTCCAGACCTTAATCCCATAGAAAGTCTGTGGAGGGAGCTGAAGGTTCGAGTTGCCAAACGTCAGCCTCGAAACCTTAATGACTTGGAGAAGATCTGCAAAGTGGAGTGGGACAAAATCCCTCCTGAGATGTGTGCAAACCTGGTGGCCAACTAGGCCTACAAGAAACGTCTGACCTCTGTGGTTGCCAACAAGGGTTTTGCCACCAAGTACTAAGTCATGTTTTGCAGAGGGGTCAAATACTTATTTCCCTCATTAAAATGCAAATCAATTTATAACATTTTTGACATGCGTTTTTCTGGATTTTTTTGTTGTTATTCTGTCTCTCACTGTTCAAATAAACCTACCATTAAAATTATAGACTGATAATTTCTTTGTCAGTGGGCAAACGTACAAAATCAGCAGGGGATCAAATACTTTTTTCCCTCACTGTATGCACATGCTCACACAGTACACACACAGTACACACGCACGCACACGCACACACACCTACACACACAGACAGGCAGAGAGAGAATTCACACTTGGGCATGCAATTATAAATGCAGCACATATAGGTCTATCTAACCCGTTTGCCTCAATAGGCCTACAGTCTAGAATACCGTCTATTCTATTTTAGATTATCAATTCCTACGCTTTTCCGTCGCCCCCTCGCCAAACCGGATCGATAGGAGAGAATGACCTTTAAATCAAATTGCTAGGAGACTGAACTGTGCGCACGAGGCTAGCATCTAAGGGTTAAATAGCGTTGCGTCACCGATTTCAAATATAAAACCGTAAGAGAAGCCATTTGCTGAATTACAGGATCATTGTTGTAGCCTGAAATCACAGTAACATTTCCCTGCCAGATAATATTAAAATGATTATGTTTGTAGGCCTATCATATGTTTTATTAGGCACATTGAACAGTCTATCCAAAATCACTTTGGCACCGTAAACTATGATTCTAATTATCAATACATGTGAATTGGCATATGGCTGAAACAAAGGCATCTTTTGTTGGGTTTGATCGATTTCCCAAAATATTTTGGTGAAGTGGAATGAGTAGCTAACGAGACAACATTATCCATCTAGCCAACCTACACCTTATGTTGTTTGTAGCCTAAATTGGGTACTTTCACTGTGAAAAATTAGTGACACAATCAACCGTCCATGTGATGACGGAATCTGAGCTCATGCAAGTCAGCTGCATCCACTTCTATCCGGTGCGTATACTGTCCAATACAGCACTTCCCGCGTAACCGGGGCCCGCTGGTAAATCTTTGAGCAGTGGTGATGAAATGCGCTCTCTCTCTCCTGTTAGCAGTAGACGCTTATCTGACGTCAGACAGGACATTGGTTATTAAAGGTCCGATAATGTCTTGTTCAATGCCCGATCTAAGGCGAATACTGCAACGTTCAAAGAACAAGGGAAAGACAATGTCCACGCAATTTTACCAGACGCTCTTATAAAGAGCGACTTACAGTTAGCGAGTGCATACATTTTTTTTTCTCCCATACTGGCCCCCCGTGGGAATCGAACCCACAACCCTGGCGTTGCAAGCACCATGCTCTACCAACTGAGCTACACGGGGCCCAATTCTTTAAAGGAGAGAAAAGGCACACATCCCCATTTTGGCCTGAACGAATAGGCTAACAGTAGGGCAGCATTAGCCAATAGCCAACTAATTAGGCTGCACTGATAATTGAATGGCAACATGCAATGACAGCAGCCTCATGAATTCATAGTGATTTAATAAACACAACCATGTTTGCATATTACAGGTTCGGTTGTAGACTATAGGCCTATACAAATTCTAAGGCAGTATCAAGGATGATAGAAATAATGTTTTGTGAGTATGCTTTTCTAAAATTGTGATTAAAACTGACTTCAGAAAAGGATCTCATTAGGCCCTTATTACCATAAAACGTGTTCGGGCACTGCATGCCAACAATCATCTGCAGGCTGCATTGGCTTAATCGATTATTGTCGAAAGAGGATCATGCTTTTTAAGGGGACAGCAAAGAGATAAATAGGCAGTCGAGGGGCTTAATGTTGTGACAAACATTCCAGATTTTGCACGCTTGTATCCAGATTATTTGCACAACATAACACACCGGTTGTGTCAACATTTTACATTTTTTACATTACATTTTGAATAGTAAAAAAATTAATTATACGGGAGATGTTACGCCTCCTTTATTTTTTATTTTTTACATCATATAATTTTTTCCCAACATTTAAACTTTTCATTTAACTCAGAGTTGAATAGTAGACAAGTAATTCCAAAGAGCATGCAGCTTGACTAATTGAAAACGGAAAAACTGAAAGAAAGTTAGGACTAATTGTTATTAACCATAATTTCACATGAACAAATATTTTATCGTATTACAGAAATATTATTGAATACAGAAATCATTAGAGAGCCTGAAAAATACAAATATTTGAATGTCCAAACGGCCTAACCTGAGAGAGCCGAGCCTGCATGCGCTCAAATACACTGACTGAAACCTGGGTCGATCACCAGCCGGTCGCAGAAAAAACCGCAGACACATACACCCAGTACCCACAGATGCAACCCGAAACTCCAGTTGGGCAAACCCACACAAATCAACAAAGGAACAAAATGACCGTGAAATCAATTGATTAAATAATCAATGCTATATTACATGCGAAATAAACAAACGGGGTGGAGTCTAATATAAGAATTTGAATTGATGTTTGAATATCTATTCAGTGAGGCTATCGTTTTGATTATTCAGGCCTATGCTGTGCCGGAATCTTTAGACCCCTTTTCTACTATTGGCTACAAATGAAAAATGTTGTTGTTTATAGAAGTTATACAAATACATAATTACATCAAATGTATATATCACATTCAATGATCCAATATCAAAATTAACACACTTAATGTGTGTGTGTGTGTGTGTAAATAATTCCCATGCATGGCCTTAATTGCTGTTCATTCAGGGTTACTATTCGTTCAAGATTTTCACAAGGCACAAGAATTACACCACGGTGTATATCGCAATAATATCATGCAGGCAAGCTCCTTTAGCATATTTGTTTTGGGTCCAATGCAGATACATATGTTACCTAATCTAGCCACAAGTGTTGCCCTTTTTCATACTATCACGCCATAGTTTGCAGTGTTTTAGTTGTTAATGATACACACGTCTTGTCTCCAATTGCATTAACGCAACACACACCCACATATTATGTGACTTCAAGCCCAACTTTTTTTTTTACCATACTCCACTTTTGTTCGATAAAGACTATAGTTATATAATTGATCAAATATTGTATTCATTTTAATTCAATTTCCTCTGACGTGTTAATTCTAATTATTATTCTAATAATAATAATAATGATTAGTAGTATTTATTGATACTATTATTATGCTTATATTGCATAGGCTACTATTTAGTCATATTTGCAGCCATTTGAGCTGCCTCGTTGGTTGAATAACATTTTCCATACAAGTTCTCATCTGCACTGTCTTTTCAGTTGACTGCAGAATTAAATCCATCAAAATCGACCTTTGAGACGATTAGCAGGCTGCTTCAGACGTCCCATAAATCACTAAAAATAAGAAAAATACTCAAAGAGTGACGAAAAGTAAATAAACTTAAGGTTTAACTTAATAGACAGAGGCAGGACTGGTAGCCTAGGCCTAAGCAATTATGTTTTGTGGCGTTACAGAGCAAATTAACAAGTTCTGAACATGCCAGGAACAGTAGGCCGATATGATTACCGAGGAACAAACATCACAGTGACAGTATGCGTTTGAACAAGATTCCCTTACAATGTTGATACGCAGTGTTAATGTTGGCCACACAACTCACTCAAAAACGATATAATCCGTGGTTTCTTGTGGTAAATCATCCATACTGCCAATGAAATAACCCTGACTGTGTTGTCTTAATTTTATTTTTAAAAGTAAAACAACAATCCTCAATATAGGCTCTGGGTCTGGTATTGCAGTTTTTCATTGTCTATTTGATGTTGAGGCCTGTAGGCCTATATATATCGCTTGGTTATGTATTTCTGTTAACTAACACATATAAACAGATTTGTTGCTATAAAACAACTTAAGAATAGGCTATGAAAAACATTTCCATAAATACGATCACACAAGAACAGACTGCACCTTCACAATATCAACATAATATAACTGCTATTAAATCATCGAAAACGATGAGGTGATGCTGTAATAATCTCTATTGCAATAAACGAAGTAACAGCCCATATTAATGATTTGAAATGATTCAGCCGTAGCTGATGATGATGTGCATCTTGCATGTCCACCTCTTACATTGACCCAATGACTTGTTACAAGCCAGTTATTCGTAGTAAGTAATTATGAACAAGAGGTTGAGTCCATGGTTGACATAGTGACTGTTTCTCGCCCGCAGTAGCCCGGCCTCTGCGGGAGAGAGTCGCATCGCACCCAATTTCAGATCAGCCCCATTCAGGCCATCGATCCCAGGCAGACCGGTTGGCTGAACGGTGCGGTTAGTTATCGATTCCCCCACCATACCCCCCCTCAGCTCTCCCACTTCAAATCCGACAGAGCACACACCTCTAGCCTGGCTGCTGAGGCAGCTTTCACACGCTCACATATTTATTTATTTCAGAAATGTTTTTATTTACTTATATACTTGTTTGTTTGTTAAAAAAGGTCATCTGGAAGCATGAAGTGTATTTTGCTAAAATCGGCGATTAGTAACTCAGGTATAACCTACAAATAATAACTCAATGAGATCAAATTTGTATTCTGATGATATACATCAAATACGTTCACAATTAATTTACAACGTATCCCATAATATCAAATGATTTATAAACTGACGATGTGGTAGGCTACATTCAACAAAATGCGTCGAAATTTGAGATACACCTGTTGCTATTTAGGATTTAGATAAGACACTTACAGGCATGATAGACCTCTTGATGTATAAATATCATAATGATTATCATGTAGCCTAAAGTATAGATCAAACCAATCTCATTGAAGTTAGTCAATGTATTAACATTATCCCACTCTTACAACCATGTTGCACTAGCACTTGTATTGCTATTTCACCTTAACTGTATTTCTCTAACAAAAATAATCAGTCGGTTATTGCCTTTCTTAATCAGGGAAACACCAACATGACAGAGTACATAATAGAAAGTAATAAGGGGGCACTAAATTATAAATGTTTAATCATAAAACAAAAGTAGAGTTTATATCACTATTGCAATCTATAGATGGGCACTCCTAAATTTCCCCTGTAGCCTGACTGCTATGTTTACTGAGCAATGCCACCATATTTCATTGTGCAAATTTCACCGACTTTTGTTGCCAATTATGATATGCCATATCAATACATTTAAGCATGACGTCTACAACATTTGCCAAGTCACTAATTTTGTCATATTTGACTTCAGTTAAATATTACTCGTAATAAGTACAAATTAATGTTTCCATCGATAATCTGAGCACTTGAGCACTGCTTTCAAAGGAATTCTGCAGCTGTGAATGTCACAGTTGTTATCACAAGTAATGAGCTACCTACATATTATATTATTTTGATATTATATTATATCAGGTTCTGGGCCTGCATAGGTAATCGTATTTATCTTACGGTGATTAAGGAAGTGCTCACTTGACTTCTATTTAAGAGCAAATATAAAAATAAAAAAAACGTTTGATTGTTGAATGTTGCACACAAAGAAATCTCTTTGTCTGATGATCTCAGATATAATGGTAGCCTAATGACTGGTAAAATATAAAGTATCAATAACATAGTATTTTAAAAGAAAATGTCAAATGAAAATGTACGCTACCAGTGAATTTATCCTGAACTGCAGTTAGAACCATTCTTCTTCCATCAAGTGATTTGAGCCGGGTGACTTTCAAAGTGTTATTAAAGTTGTGGGGGAATGCCTTGCAGCAGAGCAGTGTGCAAAGTAAACAAACACATTGTATCAAGTTATCAGTATATTAGCACCAACTCTGCCTCATTACATTAAGGAGTATTGAGTTGGAAGTACTTTGCATTGGGAAACCTTGGCACTGCCCTGCGGTCTGAATGGAATAAATACTGTACAAACTAGCCTTTAAAGTGCAGCCCAGTCGATACACATCCTATCAATCTTTGTGCAACACAACATAAGTGAAAAACAAAAACCATGGCTTTATAATACTGTACGCCCCACCTTACAGCACTATCCACCAAGGTCTTGAGAAAAGGTGCATCCGATTCTGTTGCATCTATAATCCTGCAGGGGAAAATAATTGAGTTTTAGATAACGCACTGATACCTGCCAACTGGCAGTGCATATAAGGCAGAGATAAGTGCCTCGGGTTCTTTTGTGTAAGGGCAATGGAAGCAGGACTTGAAGGTGGCTTTATAGTGTGCATGATGTTGAACCGCAGCCAGTAAAACTGTTTATTGGTAGATTAGTTAAATCAGTGGTCTAGGGCTAGAGTAGACCATACACCCTATACACTTTAACCAGGAGTCCTCAACGGACATGTGTTTTACATTTAGGACTGTTGACATAAAATATTTAGCCATTGCTATTAGACATTATTAGCCATATTGTAGGACTAGATGATCATAGCGCTATTCATTCTGCAGTGCCAATAACCAAAGCTCATTACAAAATGTCGTTCATTCATAGATCCAATGTGATTTCAATGTCTAGAGATGAGGCTACTTCTATCTTTTAACTCGAACTTTATTTAACACCTAGTAGGTTTCTGTTTTTCTCATACAAATAGAACAGCATCACAAAATTGGCAACATGGCCTTTGGATGGCATTTGGATAACCCAGGAACTGTGAAGCGGTCCTTGGAATAACAGGCTTGGTAGGCAAGTCGCCCATATAAGTGCAATTACATAGAGGTTTATGAGAACCATTGTTTCCACAACATTTTAGCAAATAAAACCTACAATTAACCAATTCGAGAGACGCTTGGTCCATGGTAGCTGTTGATTATTTAGCATCCGTTTCCTTTCCCAGCATGTTTTGTGTCCACGCCCCTTCCCATTCTCCTTCCGAGGCATATTTAATTGGACGAACTGAATTTCACACATGAATTATTCACTAATCTATCAACCGATATTGAACACCCAGGGCCTTTCTCGTAACCTCTTTTTTTTGTGCGTTGCAATGCTAGCAATAATAACTTCCAGAAAAAGAGGCAAGTTATTGTCAATTTTCTTTTTTACATAACTTTCAACTTTACATTGGAGTTCAATACAAATGAGTTCAAGTCAGGATCCTCCCGTCCATTGTGAGATTGTTTTGAGTAACCATGACAAAAACCGACACCCGTAAGCTATATTATGGTAAACCCTATACCGACCCAAATGTATCGATTGGTAATGATGATGATTAATTGAGTAGGCTAGGCCTATACTCTGATGGCTACTCCGATTACCATCGCTAAAATGTGTTAAATGGCATCTTACAGAAATGTGAGAACTTAGGCTCATATTCTGCACAATATGTCAACGCTAATAAGAGGAGTAGGTACATATAGCAGAACACATTTTGTTTCTGCAAAAGCATGAGGCACAATACTGTATGTTAATATAATACTGTTTGTAATGAGTTGCTTTTATAACACAACTTCCCCCTAACCATATACACATGCCAAAACGTAGGCTATAGGCTATTATCCAATACAATTCTCAAGTTTAGGACGGAGAAATATTGAATAAACAAAAAATATATAATTGTATATATTTAGCCTATGTTTTTGTCAATTTTACTACGAAACTTCCACTGCAGCCACAGCTAAGTAACGAACGGGTAGAATAATTGCCAGGGTGTGGGGTGGTAGGCCGGAAAGAGTAGACCAACTTGAAAGCCGAAAATAAAATCCAAAAAACATTTCTATTATGAGTCCAATGTGGGTAGTTCTTTGTGCATGTCCGTTTCTTTGCTCTGTGTCTACTGTAGCTCTAAAAGCTGCAGTGATCGATTTTCTTCTTCTCTACAGCGCGCTTGGTTCAGTAATCAGGGCCCCCTTCCTCATCGATCGATCGCTATTGATTACTAAATCCAGCGCCTGTAGCAAGGCAGCCCAGTGTGGCGCCCGGTACGGACAGGGCACAGCGCTAGTGACACCTTCTGACTAAGAGACGATAAAACAACAGGGCCAAAAGTCTCCCACAGAGCTCTGTGTACAACTCGAACATAATGGGATGAAGGGGCTGGATGGAGAGAGGGATAAGAGTGGATAGCTGTGTTAATAATTATACACTACACATATCAATAGGCTGTTGAATCTAATGGCATCTGTTGCTCAAGCTAACTACAATTATGATAAATCCAGACTATATGAAACTATCATCATCATCATCACCACCACAACCAAATCAGCAACACTAACTGATGATCTATAAATTCATGTCAATAGGATAGGCTGAACACTGTACAAGTCCGTCTATAGTGCAGACACAGTGTATAGTGTATGTGTGTACAGTAGGAGAGGCCTGTAGTTGTAGTGTTGATGTGAAATATGAATATGATGGATGTGCTCTTGTGGAGGTTAGACGGCTGTAGTAAACAGATTTGACATGCAATGGCTGATCAATGGGCTCTGGACCACTGTAATTAGACACACAGCGCCAAAGCTTGGCTCCAGCCACTTCAGCACAATCACACATACAGACACAGACACATGCACACACGCACACACACACATCCGAGAAAGTGTAGAATAAAGGAATATTGGAGTGAAAAAATATAGAAAAGAGGAGGGTAATTATGGTGACAGCAAGGGAAATAACCGACTGCCTCAAATCCTCAGGGACGAAATGCACCTCCTCCACATCTATACCTGTCTTGTCATGTTTTCACTGTTCATATCACCTTTATACATAGTTCATACTTAGTTTACTGTACATTACATATGCTGTATCTTTTTTTTTTAGTGCCTCTAAATATTACTAGATGTTTTCTTTTCAAATTGATCCTCATAGAAGTCAGTGCACACTCAACCCTCCATTTTGTGTTGGAGGCAGTTATAAATACCACCTCAGAGCTCAATGAATAGGGCTCCAGTGGGTTCTCTGTTTGATGTAGCAGACTGCAGACCTGCTGGAGGGGATTCTGACCTCAGTCCCTGTAGAGAACCCCCCCAATTCCTACAGCAATGTGGGTCAATATATCCCTCTCTACCACTCCCTCTCTCATACACACATGCACACACAAGCACACACACTAAGCTCTCTTTCTCTCTTCTCTCGCGCTCTCTCTCTCTCACTCACACGGATGCGTGCGTGTGCACACACATGCACACAAACGCACACACACAAACGCTCACTTTTGTGTAACAGTCACTCAGTCTCCCATTGCGACCCAAACTGCATTAATATTGAATCAAACAGCAGTGTCTCCACCAGGCAGTCAGAGCAGCTTACCGCAGGCTAGCTCCCTGTTTGCACTCTGCAGGATGGAAGGAATATTCCCACTGGGCACCAAGTTTAATACATGGCAATATAAGGGAGCTCAATCTATTTTGTTGCTGCTGAAACCTGTTTTTATGTCTGGCTAATGACTCATTTCCCACACCTTCCCCTAATTCTCCCTCTGCATCACTCACCATTTTACACTATCTGAAATACTCATATTCATATACTATTACAGTACTATAACTATAACACTGCATTTATGCTATGTTTATCTCTTCCCAACCCCTACCATCCCTCCCACCCCTCCCACCCCTCCCACCCCTCCCACCCATCCCACCCCTACCACCCCTCCCACCCATCCCACCCCTACCACCCCTCCCACCCCTCCCCCCTCCCACCCTTACCACCCCTCCCACCCCCTCCCACCCCTCCCACCCTTACCACCCCCTCCCACCCCCTAACACCCCCTCCCACCCCTCCCACCCTTACCACCCCTCCCACCCTTACCACCCCTCCCACCCCCTCCCACCCCCTCCCACCCCTTACCACCCCTCCCACCCCTAACACCCCTCCCACCCCTCCCACCCTTACCACCCCTCCCACCCCTCCCACCCCTCCCACCCTTACCACCCCTCCCACCCCTAACACCCCTACCACCCCTCCCACCCCTCCCACCCTTACCACCCCTCCCACCCCTCCCACCCTTACCACCCCTAACACCCCTCCCATCCCTCCCACCCCTCCCATCCCTCCCACCCCCTCCCACCCCTCCCACCCCTACCACCCCTCCCACCCCTCCCACCCCTCCCACCCCTCCCACCCCTACCACCCCCTCCCACCCCTACCACCCCTACCACCCCTCACAGCCTGCAAGCGCAAAGAGCAGGAGCAGCACAAAGACTGCAACATGGTGCCCAAAAAGCAGCGGCTGGTCTTCACAGACCTGCAACGCCGCACGCTCATCGCCATCTTCAAGGAGAACAAGCGCCCGTCCAAGGAGATGCAGATCACCATCTCCCAGCAGCTGGGCCTGGAGCTCAACACCGTCAGCAACTTCTTCATGAACGCCCGGCGACGCTGTGTGGACCGCTGGCACGACGAGCACGGCACCAGCCCCGGCCAGCCGGGCACCTCGGCCACCACCTTTTCCAAAGCCTGAGAGGCCCGGGGGGAGCCACGGGGTGGCATGGGGATGGGGAGGTGGTACCTCCTGTAGCCCACTCCGTTCCCAATAACCATGTTGATGCCTCATTCGTTCCATGCAACCACCTCTTGGTCAATTGTAACTGTAACCACCACGATCTGAAAGTCTCACCACTGGACTCTTATGAAGCAAGTGAAACGTAAAGGTAACATGTAGTCAGGTCCACACAAGGACAATCACTTTTTTTTTGATTGAATTGGGTTTCTGTTGATGGTGTCAGTCCATCTACACTACATGCACCATCATGATATGTTGCTATGTTTAAACAATCTCAACATCAAGCCTCGGCCAGCCTCCCTACCAGGTAGTTGCTGCTGAATCCCTCCCAGCACTCCCCTTTGTGTCTGCTATGAGTCTGCTCAGCCTCACTCTCTACTCACATTTCTCAACAAGGACAAAAGAACGTCAATAAACCTGACAGCACACAGCCCTGTTATCTAACCCAGTCCTGTGCGCAAGACCATCCTAGAAAAAACAACACAACCCCATGAAAAAACAAAAGCTCGACCGGTCTTCTCCTCCCTCTCTCCACTCCTTCTTCGCCAAAGGTATTCCCTGATGGCCAGCCATTTCAGCGAGCCACTCGGATCATACGCCTGCAAACGAATGAATTGAAAAATGGATCGATGCAGACAGGGAGAGGGAGCAGGGCCTTGACCCTTCCTGAAGGTGAAACAGAAGACGCTTGGCAGTAAAGATACTCAGGTCTACCCGGCTGCCCAGGTCTATATTTTTGCACAGATGTTGGAGGCCTGCAGGGAGACTGTCGTTGCTTTGGAGAAGCTGAAGCGTCTGTGTTTGTGACCGTCGGGGAGGCAATATGTCTGGACATGCTCTTTGTTCAGGAGGGAGATGCTTTTCACTGATCAATACAGAAACCAAGCGACAACACGGCCAGGCAGGCGTCCAGCCAACTGTATTACAGCTGCTGCAGAGGAGAATGTAAGAAGAGCACATGGAATTCAATGGAGGTGGTGACACAATGGCCTCGCCGTGGCAGCTGTCCAGTCTGCTCTGCACTGAAGGTGCCCCAGTGCCCCCTGCTGGTTATAAGAGAAAGCTGGAGACAGCAGTCCTCGAGGAGAGGCTTCTCAGTGTGTTCCAGGGCTGGGGAGAGAGAGGCCATGGCACAACATTTTCAGGCACTCGAACCTCTCTGAAGGCAGATCAATAGAGAGCCATTATCCTATTGTTGTTCCTCATCCAACAAGACTGGTGAAGTAGGAGGAGGGGGATGGTTCAACCAGCGGCCTATACACTGGGAAAAAGAAGAGGCAGGTTTTTAGCAAGCACTCCAAATACGTTACCTTGATAACACTCACCAAGCAAATAGATGACCTTGTGTCACAAAATACACGTTAGGGTATTGCAAAGATACACTCAGAAACACATACAGTTGATATAGAGATATATCTCAGTTTCATTTAGTGGACAGAGGGGTAATGATGGATCCAGAAACATTTGAGGTGCTACGGAGATTTAGTTTTACATCATAATTTAAGCAAAAATGGTGGAGGCTTCCTGTTTTGAAACTGAATGACACACAGTTTAGATGCATCATCTGTCTTTTACCAAAAATAGGGATCAGCAGATTTGGAAAAGAGCAAATCTTCCACTTGATATTCCCACGCAATGGTTATTATCTGTGGCTAGCCGAGACACAATACAGTCACAAATGCTACAAGAACTAGTGCCAATGCTAACTGCCTTAATGATAATCAGAGAATATGGTATTGCATTCACACACAGCTACAGTGTGCCAATACTCCTACTGATGGGCAGTATGTACCATAGCAACCCACAATAAACATTTAAGTGAATTAGAATCTGCTTTTTTAGGAAGAAAAAAAATCAACCCAATTTTAAGGCATACAATACCAAACCTCAAAACCACAAAGATACCACAATATGTTCCAAAGAAAAATCCACCGACACATACTTGACACATTTTGAAACAGAGGAAAATCTCTCTCTCTCTCTTTCATTCTATCTTTGGTTATCTACCTCCTCTTCCCCTATCCCCCTCTTTTCCCTCTCTTTCTTTCTTTCACTCTATAATATTGATGCGGGTAATTAGTACCATAGACACAAAGTTTATATTTCTTGTTACTTTTGTGCTCTGTCGTGCATAAGTAAGGCACCTTGTTGATAAATCAAAAAAAGACAAATGTAAGGACTTTTTAAAAGAAAAAAAAGAGGGATGCGAGGACAGAGACCAATGAAGGACATATTTTTTGCATTATATGTGAATATTGACGAGGAGGAGACATCTCCCAAGAACAGGAGAAACCAGGGAGATGGACGATGTATTCTTTCGTGGCGTTTCATGTAGGGCTGCGGTCCGTACATCAGCACCCCTTTAACCTGAGCCTCAAAAACAGGCTGTGGAAAGGGGACACAACATGACCTCCATAAGTCCTTTCTGATTATGTGTGTGTATGGGGGAGGTAGGGAGGGAGGGAGGGGATGAAGGTTAAAGGGGAGTTGGGACATGGATGCTATCTGTATGGTCTTAAAATGCAACTGTAGCATTTCCAACAATGTAGTTAGATTAACTGTGCAGATTAGATAAGACATTGTCATGGTAGATGGTTTGATAAAACGGCTGTAAACTCACTTTGCTATAAGCAGTGAGTTTAAAGTCTCGAACGATGAGAAAAATTGATTTGTGGTACACAGTTCAGCAAGGATAGGATTCAGCTCTATGTCCGTGGCTGAAAAAATGACCTTTGTTTGTAGTGAGAACCAATGTGGCTACCTCACTAAGCTGAGTGGTTTGTGAAACCGCCACGAATACCAAAGATTACTCCAGCCTGCCAGTCCAATGCTGCCTGGGGGACACATACCAAAAAGAGCCCCCCTCTGCCCCAACGCTGTTACAGACAGACACACTGACACAGATAGACACGCTGACACGCTCCATACACACACACACACACACACACACACACAGTACAGTCAGGCTGCATTGTGCCACAAAGGAGGAGGTGGCTACCATGCAGATAGAGTTGAGTGCCTTTTTCCTTCAACCACGGGTGGGACTGCTCTGGACACACACACGCACACACACACACACTTATACATAGACATTACATTCATTATTAGATGGACAGAAAGGGGGGCCAAAGAAAGGGCGTGGGGGCTGTGTCAGCATCTTCTCTCATGTTGACTTTCCATCTTGATACACTAGAATCCAAGCACTTTATCATGTAGGAAGTCCATAAAACATTTTCTATACACTATTTATTTGAGACAAAAATATGTTACTTCGAATTCCGTCAATCACATTGTTACTGCACAGTAGTTGCTGTCGGAGTAGCTCAGAGCCCTAGTTTCTTTAGCCTGGTGTTCTTCTGCTCTCTGTCCCTTTACCCCTCCCAACAGAGATATTTTTATGTAACAGGAAGGGAGGAGGTTAAAGGGCTTGACAGAAGTCAGAAGTGACCAGGATGTAGTTGTAATATCTCACCACTGCATGCCACTCTCTCTCCACACCTGGTGCCAGAACTAATGCTGCACTGGGCACCGGAACAGCCATTGACAATTATAGACTGACACAACTTCGCTCTCCCTCCACCCCCACCCTGTCTGCTCTACTCACACATCAACCTCTCCCCCTGGCCAGAGCTAAGACTTGGTAGGCATGTGTTGACAATTAATTCTGAAATACCTCAAACCTTTCATGTAAAGTTTATGTAATTTAACTTAAAATAGTAATGCTAATGATAACAATGATTATGATACTACGATACTATGATAGTTAGTTTTGGAACTTGTGACTTGAAGCTTTATACTGTTACATTTTTGAATTTGTTTGCTCATTTTCTTGTACATTTCCTGTTTGTTTTGCTACGGCATGTACTTAATGTTTTCATAAAGGAAAGACATTGTGAATGTTTCTGTGGAAGATAAAATGGGAAAAGAAGAAGAGACAGGAGAAAAGGCTGTAAGAGGAAGGAAAGAGAGAAACACGGCTACAAGAGCTACTTAACACATAGGTAGTTAGCTCAGCTCTTTGAGAGGCGTGTTTTTTCAAAGACAAGAAAACCCGGATTTGGATCAAATTCAAAAAAGCATAATTTGAATATCAACCAAAGGAAGACATTTTTTTTACTCATCCTAAGCTTTCTTCTGCCATTTTGTTCTCTTTTCTCCAAAACAATTTCACAGTTACTTTTGAAGGTTCCTGAGTGTGTTCGAGTACTCCTGATGTTATTAAAATATAAAAAACAGCACCTCTCATTGAAAGGGGGGCGCAACCTTTTTTTTCTGCATGGATATTGTATAACTGTATAGAAACCTACAGGAATGACCTGTGATTTTGTGGGAGAGGAGGAAGGAAAGACTGGGGGTGGGTGGAGGGGGGTATTTGGTAAAAGGGTGGGGTCGGGGTTTGGCGTTGGAGGGGTCTTTGTTTTTAGACTTTTTGTGTCCGTTGGATTCACTGGTTGTGTGCATGTGTTGTTGCAACCCTTTCCCCCTCCCCACGTTTCTTTAATGTATATAAATCCTGACAGTAGGGGGCAGTGTGCTGGGGAGATTCCACTCCTCCTCTCCAATCAATTTCATTCAATCTCATTCCTCAGCCTGGCTACCAACAAGGTCCTGTCGGTGGTTGTCCTGCTTTTCCAAGGCCAGGTTGTTTCCTTGGAGTTAATCAGAGGGACTAAGCCACAGGCCTGGGTGTAGCTGCCTATATGTACTGTATGTCTCATTGTTTTCTTCAATCTGTGTGTATGTGTGTGTGCATTTGTACTTATGTGAAAAAGTGTTCTTTCTTTGGGTTCTAACCTTTTTCATGCAAAGTGTAAACATTTACCAACCAACCAGTATGTTGGCAACTGACCACTCCAACCAGAGATGTTCTCATCTACTGTCAAACAGCAGATGTGCATCATTTCCCCTTGGGATGTAAAGTTGTCAGTCGGCCTGCAGTCAGACCCCGTTACCACCCCCAGTCACACTGTGCTCTCCCTCTTCTGGTACCTGTTAATCAATCAGAACCAAGTGTCTTTGTGATGGTAGAAGACAATCAGTTTCAAAACAAGAAAAAGGTAAAGAGAGGACAGGCCGGTAGGGGGGGATTGGGAAGAGAAATAGGGAAAAGAGGCTCTCTGGGTCATTTACTGCTGTAGTGCCCCAACTGCCAAAATATGCCCACGACCCACTACCCACCACCCCACACTCCAAAACACTCCCTATCATAAATCTCATCACAAGCCACACAAAGGGTGGCAGGTAGCCTAGTGGGAGTGTTGGGCCAATAACCAAAAAGGTTACTGGTTCAAATCCCCGAGCCGACTAGGTGAAAAATCTGTCAATGTGCCCTTGAACAAGGCACTTAACCATAATTGCTCCTGTAAGTTGCTCTGGATAAGAATGTCTGCTAAATAACTAAAATGTAAAATCATCTTAAACCAAACAGTTAGCCCTCACCTACTCTGACAGCCCTTGTCTATAATAATAACCCAATTCTGATCAAGAAGGACACACAACAACATTCCCTCTCACCTGTCAGTCTCACATGCCTTCACTCACTGGCACTGCATAGTGTGTGGGGGGAAACTATACAATGCAGTGCAAGACAGCTATCACTACATCTAACCCCTCTCCTGCTGATCTAATGTTGACAAAACCAGCTGTGAGAGATAAGAGAATGTGGCTTTTGCACAGAAATCTATGCAAACACCTGACCCCCCAATCTTAGTCATTGCTGCTGGGTCAGAGTGTACAACCTTCTATCCCCCACCTACCCTTTCCATTTCATGACCTCTGCCCCCCCTCCCGGTTTCCCCCAGAGTGGGTCTAGCGGCTCCAGTCACTCAGGGTACTGTAGAGTGCCTGGAGAGGAGAGGCGCTACAGCACTGACTCTCCAGTGGGTACCAGACTGTGTTTTTACTAGATTTTAGAACGGTCCCAAACTGCCATTGACATGAAATGGAGGCCATGCCCATGTGGGTAGCCTAAATCACTTTGCTACATGGTCACATGTTACAATGTTGGATAGTCTCTGTTTAGGGACAAGGAAGGCCCCAATCAATCAATGCATAGACATCCAAATGGACCATAGTTTACAAAAGTCTCAAAAGGCAAGGGTGACTTTCAGTACTCACACACTCACATACATAGAATTAAAGTCTGCCATTTGAGAGCGTATGTTCAAAACCAAAGATGAAATCAGAGGAATGACAATCTGACCACTGAACTGATCGCACAAACACACCACACACACACACACACACACCGCACACCACACACACACACACCGCACACCACACACACCTGTGCGTCCTGTAGGATGTTGAAGGCCCAACAACACAGCCTCTGGTCTGAGAGCCTCTTTTCCCTCCTCCCACTGCAGAAGCCGGAGAGCCTGTGGATAACTTTTTGTTTAGCTCTAGTGGAGACTTTTGAAAAGGAAAAAAATCTGAGTAATAGCTAACTGTTACAGAAAATAAAAACTTAAAAGGATAATATGGGTAAATTGCGTGTTTTGAAATAAATTAACAAATAAAACAAGGTTAAAACGTCTTTGCTGTCTCAGTTTGGTTTGTTGCTTTTGAAAGGATGTAATCTTCTATGGGCATATACAAAAATATATCCCAAAACATGGTGCACACACATCCTACCAGTGGAGGCCCCTCAGAGGAGGAAGGGGAGGACCATTCTCCTCAGTGAATTTCATAAAGATACAAATAGTGAAACATAAAAAAAGTTATTCACGTCAACTCTTGGGCCATACCCTAGGTTAAAGCACTGTTCAAATTGGATTACACACCTCTTTACAAAGATACCTTACCTGCTCGAAAATGCCCAGGCATTGTACTGGCATGTCGGTGTAGAAGACAGTGTACAGGATGATGAACCAATTTTCTTACAGAGACTGGAAGAAAACAGCACAGAAATGGGCAAAAACATTGCGGTCTGTTAAAAAAGCTTGCAGTTCCATTTATGATGCAAAACCAATGTGACCAGTAAGGCCATCTAACCCGGGCACTGAAGCCATTGAAGAAGCTGTGAAACCAGATATGTACCAGAGCGAAGCCGCAGGTTTTGTACAGGAAGTAGCGCAGGAAGACAGCAATGCGGCGGTACGATCAGCTGCCGTGGACCAATAGGAGTCTCTGTACGAAGCTGAACTGGGCCAGGGCATGGTCAGCATTCTGCACTGCCTGACCCCCCTCTACACCAGCCAAACCAACCCATATATGACCCGGTAGAGGAGGGAGAAGGGGGAGAGAGGGAGAGAGAGAGAGAGAGAGAGAGAGAGAGAGAGAGAGAGAGAGAGAGAGAGAGAGAGAGAGAGAGAGAGAGAGAGAGAGAGAGAGAGAGAGAGAGAGAGAGAGAGAGAACATGTTAAATACAACCTGCTTTTGAACAGATATAATTTCACAGCCAACCTCTCTGTCCATCACACTCACACTAATAGATAAAGTATATTGGAAAAGTAGAGGAAATGTGTGTGTCCGTGGTGCGTGTTGTGTAGCAATGTGTTTGTCTGTGTGTGCCGTGTAGCCGTGTGTGTGTGTGTAAATATGTCTGACCTCAGTTCCTCCCTTCTAATAGTCTGGTATCAGGATCCAGAAATCTGCAGGATTATCCTATGTTCAGACAGACAGTGACAGAGAGACAGACAGAGGGATTAATGACTAAGAAGAACAGAACAGTGAGCTTTTTCTCCACTCAGTATGGTGTGGTGTCTACCTTTCTTGTCCCCGGTCAGCACCCAGACTTTGAGTCTAGCCTGTCTGAGCAAGGAGATGGTCTCAGGGACTCGGTCCTGCAGCCGGGCCTCTATAGCCATCACCCCCAGCAGCTGCATAACAGGAACCAGGATATACAGAGAGTTTATCACTATGATAGTGGATCACATTGGGAGTCCCACAGGGCGGCGCACAATTGGCCCAGCGTCGTCCGGGTTTGGCCGGGGTAGGCCGTCATTGTAAATAAGAATTTGTTCTTAACTGACTTGCCTAGTTAAATAAAGGTTAAATAAAAAATAATAATAAACATTACATTTATATAAAGCATTCCTGAGTTTCCTTGATTGGTATCATCCTTTGGAGCATAGTGATTCTCATCAAATCCCATTGTATGAACATACTATAATGCAATGCCATGACTATGAGGATACCTTTAGATCTCTCTCCATGTCGTCATACAGCTGTTCCAGCATGTCCTCATGGTTACGGGTTGTCAAGGCAGCCTGTGCCAGGGTTTTGCTCCACTCCTCCCATTAGGCCTCAGGTACAGTATGTTCAGCATGTTCAGGGTTCTCAGACAGGACTGGGCAAACTGCTGGAAGAGGACAGGAATATACTTGATGAGATGTTGCATGAGATCTGCTTGTTCTGCTTACTATATGTAGTGTGTGTGTGTGCATGTGTGTGTGTGTGTGTGTGCGTGCGCACGTGTACGTTTGTGTCTTACATCTAAGGCTCTCTCAGTGCTCTCCAGATGTGGACAGTCTTTTTGTAGTCTCTCCAGGATCACCGTGTCAGCACCTTTCCAGTGTAACTTCAGCCCTCCCTCTGGCTCCAGCACTGCACACACAACAACATACATCAGAGGATAAAACATATCTACACATGTCGGGAGAATACATCAAGACCAGAGACTGGGGGATAGAGAGATGAAGGGAGAGAAAGTGAGGGAAAGGTGCCAGGATAGGGGAGCTGTGGGGCAGATGCATCCAGTCTCACTCAGGTAGGCACGAGATAGCCATGCTAGAAAGGACAAAAGAGGCAATTCTGTCAGATCTTTTGAGAAAGTACATAATTAGGGTATATTTGTTAGGGGTAAGCTCAGGGTTATACATTCATCCTTTCTAGCATGGCCAGATGGTAACGTCAGTCTCACCCAGTACAGACATGTGTCTCCTATGGCTGGTGAAGTCGAGCAGGGTGAGGAGCTGGTAGTGGCGTTTGAGGCCCAGCTCACTGACTGTCAGAGAGTCCCTGGTCCTGGAGAGGAAGACCCAGCCCAGCTCCCTGGCTGCCCCCACCAGGGCCTCTTCGTCTGGGGACGCAGCCTGGTACACTGGGGCCCCTGGAACGAACACCATAAAACAGAACTGTATTCCTGTTCCACGATGACATGCATTTTGTTTTACTGTACAGAAAACACCAAGTATTTACCTAGTTAAACTAACTACACAATAATGACTTGTTTGCCCTCACCTTTCTTCCATTCTGTCAGAGTGCCAGTACGATGAGGAACTGTCTGCTCTGAGTGCACTGCTGCCCCCTCAACCTGTCCACCAGCCACTGGTCAGACAGATACAGACCCCCACAGGAGAATGGGTTCCAGCTCAGGTCTAATGTCTGGGGGAGGCAGAGGTGGGGCAGAGAGGTCAAAGGTTTGTTTGTTTGTTTGTTTACTACTTCCTGACTGATTTGACTATGTGCAAATAATACTGGACTGAACCGCATAACCGTATACAGTATGTTTTTCTCTATAATAATATGGAACATCTAAACCTGGATCGATACCTGTGATTCCTCTGCACTGATTGACGCATCTCCTGAAAAAATACAAGAAAGAGAAATGAAGAAATGTGCAGATAAAGTGGGGATAGAGGGCTGTCTACTCCTTCTACCAGACAGAGAGTAGTAGCAGACAGTGGGCAGATGGGGAGTGTGATTCCAACCACATTTCAGATGACACCTTGACTCTAGAGGGCTGGACCATCATTAAATATTTAGCACTTATAGGCGTGTACATATGAATATTTAAACATTTACGAGGGTGCCCTGATTTGTTATATAGTGCCCAGAACTTCCAGTCAGCCTGTAACTCAAACCCTGAGTCTGACACACACATATGTAGGTCTGGGTCATTGGTCAGATGCAAACATAAGTGAGTTTAATCACTGTCTTTCCAAACCGGGGACCAAACTGAGAAACCTCTGCACAATAACACAACGTACTTCAGGCCCTAGTAGTGGTGAAACCAAATCTAACACACACACACAGAGGAAGGTTGCTTCCAGGTCATAGGCCATCCATACTAGATAGTACTAGATGTGTGACAGACAGTGACATTTCAGATGAAGTATGTCTGTACAGTACTATAGGATTGGAGGAGTCGATTCCACTTTTTGATTCTGGAATAGAAATGTCAACTTGTCTCCTGAATTGACTGAATTGAAATGGAACTGAGCCCAAACCTGGTTGTGGTAGGCCTACTCACGTGATGTAGAGAGCCATGGGCATGGCGGGGCTGAGCAGGATCACGTAGCTCCAGTAGGTGAGGAAGGCTGTGTAGATGGGCGAGTTGCCCCCCGTTAATGTAGACAGCACCTCTATTTGGGACGACATACGCTCATCAAACACCCCCGACCCGACAGCCAGCAGTAGAGCCACCAGCAGCAGGATCAGCACTATCTGAGATCACAGACATACACATACAGTACATGTAGATAAACACAAAAACACTCATAATGCACGCATAAAACATATGTTAAAGTTGAATAGTTTATCATAATGAAATGAGTCAAGACAAGAGATGCATATCAATCAGCAGATTAAACCATCTATCTCCATAACTCTCACACTGCATTACTTCATCATCCTCTCCAATTCTTTATCACTCACCACAATGACTACTTTGTTCAGGGCCTATCACTCACCACAATGACCACTTTGTTCAGGGCCTTCTCAATCTGAGTCATTTTGACTCTGAGCCGACCAACCAGGATCTTACTGTCTGAGCCTGAGGGACAGGAAGATGTGTCATTTTAACTTTCTATTTTCTATTTCATAGTCCTTATAATTGATCTGTTAGGGGAGGAAGAGAGGATCCATTTTAAAGTATTGGAGCAGGGCCTATGTATGTGTGCTGAGTACCGGTGCATATGACCATGCCATGGGCTGTGTCTGTACTGCGAAGGACTGTTCCTCTCAGCAGGATGTGTTCACTGTCCAGAAGGTGGCGCTCCCCCCTCCAGTGGAGCTCTCCACGGAAGGTGTACAGAGGACTGTTGGGCTCCTCACACAACACAATGCCTGAGAGACGGAGGGAGAGAGGGAGAGATAGGGGTGGGGAGCAAATAAGAGAGGGAGGGAGAGAGTGAAAGGGAGGGACGGAGAGGGGGCAGAAAGAAAATGATGGAGGGGTAGAGTGAAAGAAAGGGCTATTTACATTTGTAACCTGACACTGACATATAGTTATAAGGAGCTCACCATATTTTGAATACACTTTGCATTTTAACCTAATTCCCCTTACTTCCTAATGCTCTGGCTCAGTGTGCTGCCTACCATCAGCTAGGGTCTGCTCTGTTGGGTCAGTGGTCATCTCTGTGTGGGTGGCAGCCAGGGTCTGCTCTGTTGGGTCAGTGGTCCTCTCTGTGTGGGTGGCAGCCAGGGTCTGCTCTGTTGGGTCAGTGGTCATCTCTGTGTGGGTGGCAGCCAGGGTCTGCTCTGTTGGGTCAGTGGTCATCTCTGTGTGGGTGGCAGCCAGGGTCTGCTCTGTTGGGTCAGTGGTCATCTCTGTGTGGGTGGCAGCCAGGGTCTGCTCTGTTGGGTCAGTGGTCATCTCTGTGTGGGTGGCAGCCAGGGTCTGCTCTGTTGGGTCAGTGGTCATCTCTGTGTGGGTGGCAGCCAGGGTCTGCTCTGTTGGGTCAGTGGTCATCTCTGTGTGGGTGGCAGCCAGGGTCTGCTCTGTTGGGTCAGTGGTCATCTCTGCACTAACAGCACAGAAGTGACTGCATAATAGAGGTATTATAATATGGATATAATATGTGTAAGAGGAAGACACATACTACTGGGGTGCAGTTCACTCATAAGAATGATATCAGTCTCAGAATAAAAGCCAAGTGCATTGTTAGAACATAGATGTTCCTGTACCTTACCCATCAATGTCAGCTGTCTCCACGTAGCACAGGCTATTAGGCTCAAAGCTGCAGAGGAGAAGCAGATTTGCCTGTACAAGAGATACAAAGAGAGAAGGGGGAATAGAGAGGTTCAAAGGTTGAGGGGGAGAGGGGGAGAGGGGAACAAGAGTCAGGGATAGGACACCAGAAAGCAAGAGAGACACAAGTTTTGGATTAACATTATTTTACACAATCTGTGACTGTTTGTAAACCTGCAGGTGGTGCTGAGTCAGCTGAAGCTACAGCCTAGGCCTAGAAACTCACCAGGATGATCTGGTCTTTGTGAAGCCGCAACACATCTCCCACACATACATCCTTCCACTGGGATGGGCTGAAACTGAGACGGGAGTAGAGAGAGACAAAGGGAGAGAGAAAGAATGGAGAAAGAAAGGAGTTGAGGTAAATACCTACATTCTCTCCCTTGTACTAGAAGCACAAAGGAACCGACATTGATTTACACAGAAGTTTGAGGGTTTTACAGTACACACGGGTGTCTCAAGTTAGGTTTTTGCCCAGAGAGACAGAGCTGGTCTCTTTGTGCTCACCTCTGGGAGATGAGGACATCACAGGGTTATTAATCTGAGAGTCACTGCGTCTCCTGGCCTGATGGAGAGATAGAGGAGAAATAGACAGATATAGATAGATACATAGAGACAGAGAGACAGAGAGAGCGAGAGAAAGAGAGAGAAAGAGAGAGAGAGAAAGAAAGAAAGAGAGAGAGAGGAAGAAAGAGAGACATAGAGAGAGAGAGCGAGAGAGAGAAAAAGAAAGAAAGAAAGAAAGAAAGAAAGAAAGAAAGAAAGAAAGAAAGAAAGAAAGAAAGAAAGAAAGAAAGAAAGAAAGAAAGAGACATAGAGAGAGAGAGAGAGAGAGAGAGAGATATAGAGATAGAGAGATAGTGAGAGTGAGAGTGAGAGAGAGCGAGAGAGAGAGAGAGAGAGAGAGAGAGAGAGAGAGAAAGACAGAGATAGTTAAATCAAATTGAATTGAGAGAGAGAGGGAGAGAGAGAGAGAGAGAGAGAGAGAGAGAGAGAGAGAGAGAGAGAGAGAGAGAGAGAGAGAGAGAGAGAGAGAGAGAGAGAGAAGAGAGAGAGAGAGAGAGAGAGAGAGAGAGAGAGAGAGAGAGAGAGAGAGAGAGAGAGAGAGAGAGAGAGAGAGAGAGAGAGAGAGAGAGAGAGAGAGAGAGAGAGAGAGAGAAACACCATTAGGGGACCCTATAGTGACACAAACTGAGAAATTAGCATCCATCAATAAAGAGGGTCACACAAGCCTTTCACCAAGGCTGTTACAGACCATAGCTCAGTGATGCCCTTAACCCCAGAATTCTCCATGCAAAACGTCATCGCTGCCTTAGGAGAGAAAGCTAGCTAATGATAGTGAAAAAAAATGTTTTATGCAACTCGGAAGACCAGTTTGTCAATGAGCAGAGGACAAGGAGTCAATGAGGAGAATGAAGGACAAATGTGTGTGATTGGAGGGTGAGTGAGTGATCTCACCAGGTCATTGGCCAGGTCTTTTAGCCCCCGCATTGACAGCACTATTAGCAAGGGAACGGTGGTGGTGTACCAGGGGATGGATGAGATGGCAGGGATACACTGGAAACACACACACACACGTATACATATGCATGCATGCGCACACACACACATATTGAGCATTCACTGAATCACAAATATGAATTGCACATAAATAAGCCCTGCTCACAAGAACCCGGAACACTCTAGTCTAAAACAACCAGAAATATTAAAATATTACGATTCTATATCAACATACAGTGAGGGAAAAAAGTATTTGATCCCCTGCTGATTTTGTACGTTTGCCCACTGACAAAGAAATGATCAGTCTATAATTTTAATGGTAGGTATATTTGAACAGTGAGAGACAGAATAACAACAACAAAATCCAGAAAAACACATGTCAAAAATGTTATAAATTGATTTGCATTTTAATGAGGGAAATAAGTATTTGACCCCTCTGCAAAACATTACTTAGTACTTGGTGGCAAAACCCTTGTTGGCAATCAGAGGTCAGACGTTTCTTGTAGTTGGCCACCAGGTTTGCACACATCTCAGGAGGGATTTTGTTCCACACCTCTTTGCAGATCTTCTCCAAGTCATTAAGGTTTCGAGGCTGACGTTTGGCAACTCGAACCTTCAGCTCCCTCCACAGATTTTCTATGGGATTAAGGTCTGGAGACTGGCTAGACCACTCCAGGATCTTAATGTGCTTCTTCTTGAGCCAGTCCTTTGTTGCCTTGGCCGTGTGTTTTGGGTCATCATCATGCTGGAATACCCAACCACGACCCATTTTCAATGCCCTGGCTGAGGGAAGGAGGTTCTCACCCAAGATTTGACGGTACATGGCCCCGTCCATCGTCCCTTTGATGCGGTGAAGTTGTCCTGTCCCCTTAGCAGAAAAACATCCCCAAAGCATAATGTTTCCACCTCCATGTTTGACGGTGGGGATGGTGTTCTTGGGGTCATAGGCAGCATTCCTCCTCCTCCAAACACGGCGAGTTGAGTTGATGCCAAAGAGCTCGATCTTGGTCTCATCTGACCACAACACTTTCACCCAGTTCTCCTCTGAATCATTCAGATGTTCATTGGCAAACTTCAGACGGCCCTGTATATGTGCTTTCTTGAGCAGGGGGACCTTGCGGGCGCTGCAGGATTTCAGTCCTTCACGGCGTAGTGTGTTACCAATTGTTCTCTTGGTGACTATGGTCCCAGCTGCCTTGAGATCATTGACAAGATCCTCCCGTGTAGTTCTGGGCTGATTCCTCACCGTTCTCATGATCATTGCAACTCCACGATGTGAGATCTTGCATGGAGCCCCAGGCCGAGGGAGATTGACAGTTATTTTGTGTTTCTTCCATTTGCGAATAATCGCACCAACTGTTGTCACCTTCTCACCAAACTGCTTGGTGATGATCTTGTAGCCCATTCCAGCCTTGTGTAGGTCTACAATCTTGTCCCTGACATCCTTGGAGAGCTCTTTGGTCTTGGCCATGGTGGAGAGTTTGGAATCTGATTGATTGATTGCTTCTGTGGACAGGTGTCTTTTATACAGGTAACAAGCTGAGATTAGGAGCACTCCCTTTAAGAGTGTGCTCCTAATCCCAGCTCGTTACCTGTATAAAAAACACCTGGGAGCCAGAAATCTTTCTGATTGAGAGGGGGTCAAATACTTATTTCCCTCATTAAAATGCAAATCAATTTATAACATTTTTGACATGCGTTTTTTCTGGATCTTTTTGTTGTTATTCTGTCTCTCACTGTTCAAATAAACCTAGCATAAATATTATAACCTGATCATTTCTGTGTCAGTGGGTAAGCGTACAAAATCAGCAGGGGATCAAATACTTTTTTCCCTCACTGTACATACAGATAATTAAATTCACCAAGATCAAATATTGGCTAAAAACTGAGAGTTGAAACCTAGCGTTTGACCTGCATCACCACCATGAGGAGGAAGTAGGTTGGCTGCTCGCTGGAACTGTTTGTACAGCGCGGCAGGAAGGTCAGGCGGGAATACTTAAAACTATGCACCACATTGTCCTGGCAACAAAACCCAGCAGACAGACACAGAAAGAAACAGGGAGAGAGAGACACGAGGGAGATGTGAGTGTTTGTCTATTAGTGGGCTAGTGTGTTTGTGCCAGCAATGTTGGATTACAACACAGTGTGCTCTGTGACTCAAGGTATATCGGCCCCAGCGGAAACACAGAAAGGATCTCCTCTGACGATGTTTGTGGAAGTGGCGGCTGTTTGCGCTCCCCTCGCACGTGATATCTGTTATAAACAGAGTTAAAGAAAAGCCTTGTATAACTGCAAATGTGCTTTATCTATCACAAATTAGATTTGAGGAGGGCATAGCACAGGGACTAGGTCAGGTCACTGTCCATCACAGATGGAGTAGGATGAGATCATGTGTGTGTGTGTGTGTGTGTGTGTGTGTGTGTGTGTGTGTGTGTGTGTGTGTGTGTGTGTGTGTGTGTGTGTGTGTGTGTGTGTGTGTGTGTGTGTGTGTGTCTGACAGACTGTAGTGTGTTATTATGCCATCTCTCACGGGGAATCTTGCAGCCCCTATTCCCCCATTCCGTGCCTCGTGAAGACAGACATTACTCTAATAGCTTCTTCTGAGGAAACCGGACCCCTTAAAACACTCTGTCATGATCAAACTAGGTCGAAGGTCATATATTGGATGCTTTATTTGACATCTAGACACTTTTCTTAGTTTCATGGAAATATGGATGGACACAAAGACTGGACTGACCGGTTTCAGGGTTGGTGGTATTATCCCCTTTGGGCATGGTGCTATAATGACCACAGACGCTGTTCTGAAAGACTGGACTGACCGGTTTCAGGGTTGGTGGTATTATCCCCTTTGGGCATGGTGCTATAATGACCACAGACGCTGTTCTGAAAGACTGGACTGACCGGTTTCAGGGTTGGTGGTATTATCCCCCTTGGGCATGGTGCTATAATGACCACAGACGCTGTTCTGGATGAGTGAAACAGAAAACAACAGACGACAGCCTTGCTGCCATGCTTACTACCACATAGAACAAACAGAGAAAGTGAAAGTGAATCTTGACTGTGACCTATTCTCAACAGAAAGACACAAAATCCTATGTTACTACTGGACATTTGAGGTGACTGAGTGTCAAATCAAATGGTGCCTAGGTTTAATATTTAAGACGTTCGATTTGTAGTAGACAAAATACCTACCGAGCATGAGTTAACCAAGCTTTGGTTGAAAGTCTTCTTTTGGTAAGCAGTTGGTAAAAACGTGTTGATCCAACCATTTGAGCATAAATCATTTTAAGCCAGAACTCTCAACAGGTAACACAACAAGAGGCGGTGAATTATGGTTCGGAAGTAGATATCCTTCTGTTTTCATCTGTCACCATAACCTAAAGAGGAGTCATGATCATATTCAATGGAATGAATGTCAACCCAGTTCACCTCAGATAGTTCACCTCAGATAGTTCACCTCAGATAGTTCACCTCAGATAGTTCACCTCAGATAGTTCACCTCAGATAGTTCACCTCAGATAGTTCACCTCAGATAGTTCACCTCAGATAGGCCTGAGGGAGGGGCTCCACCTCCTTAGCTATAACTCTCAATGCCTATTCTCCTTACAAAGAAAATAGATAACAGGTGTTATCTGATGACCTTTAACACTAACCCTAAACACTAACCTTCCTCCACACTTCAGCTTAACAGCAAAAACTCGAATAAACTTCCACAAGAAATAAACTAAGAAACGTATTTCCTAACAAATCCATAGCTCAACGTTAAATTGTTTGTATGTATCACACACAAACACCTGTGTAGGTGATTGTTAATAACCCTCACCTGTAAACAGCGTCCCTGGAGTATCACTCCATAGCATGTGTGTCCCATTTGTGTCACACAACACCTGTGACCAAGTGACTGAGGCACGCTCCAACGACCTCAGCAGAGGTTTCCATCCACCATCCACAGCATTTCATAACATTCACCTGCTTGGGAGTGTTCCCTCTCTTCTCCCTCGCGACCTATCTCTCTGTCTCTTCCCCTCTCCCTCTCCCAGGTAGCTTCACTGTCAAGATGTTCCATCTGCACCTGCCACAAAGAGAGGGAGGAAGGAAGGGAGGGAGGGAGGGCAGGAGGAGAGAGACGGGAGAAAGAAAGGCTAATATAAAGGGGGAAAGGTTATCAGTGCTTAGTGCGAGAACACAAACACCAGTGGTCCCTCATTTCCCAACTCCTTTACCCTGACCATTCAACACTAGATCATTGAGATATACTCACTTGTACTGAAGGGCTCACTGAAGTCTTTGACTGAATCTCAATAGTCTTAGGAGAACGGGAGGAGAGGTCAAGAGAAAACAAGGAAATTGTTTTGAGATTCATCCTTTGTCACAATGCTAATAAGGTTAACATTGGACTAAAGGTCTGATGAGATTGTCTATGAACAGGAAGGCCTGTGTGGAGAAATTGAAACACTACATCTTTGTCCTGGAAATACCTGGCCAAACTCCCTTTCACCATGGGTTTAATATTCTTTCCCCTCACAATACAGAGGACTCCTATACTTCCCCACATCATCCCCCTCTCTCCCTCTTCCCTCATCTCCCCCTATTTCTCTATTTCTCCCACCCTCTTTCTTTCTCCGTTCTCTCTCTTTCTCCGTTCTCTCTCTCTTCCGCTCTCTCCTTCTCCCTCTCTGGAGGAGGACAGACAGTGGCGACTGTGGATGTGTCTCTCAGCTCCAGATAATAAGTCTGTCATAAGGAGGGCACATTAGTGCACTCCGAGCTGCAGGAGGACTGAGATGAGGACTAAGGGGCACAATGAGCTGCCTCCCAGGGGTGGCTACTACATCTTCATCCTTAAACGGAAGGTCATCTCTACAAAAATAGCACCATTTATTAGCTTATCAACATGATGAAAAACCATGACACCTAGAAAAGTGTTACCGGTATATCAATGTTATGTCATAAACAATTAGATTGTTTATGGCATAACATTGTCCACTACTTAGTGACATTTGAGATGTTCTGATAAATCACTATTGCATGTGATAATCAATGATGTTTGTGAAAGAAAATATGTTACTATGAGAAGCCCATTACATTCAATGTGTATGATATACTGTATTTGAATAGTCATTCTGGTCTAAATTCTCTTCCATTTCTCTTGTGCATCTCAAGTTCTCAACCACATTCAGAGGACTGATGCTGACCAGAAAACCAAGGTGGCCACTACAGTGGAAACTACTAAGTGGCCTGGAATCGCAATGGAACCACAGCAACTGCCAGGATTGTATGTCAAAACAGTAGGTCAATTCCTTTAGGTCAAAAGGCAAATGATCACCATTATTGTTCAGAAGATCAGAAGGCAACATGCAATGAAAACATTTTTATACAAAATCCGCAAAGATATATAGCTAATTATCTCAAAGCATGTTTTAGGTTATAAAGGCATATGTAATCAGATTCATGTATTTAGATGGCTCTGTATGTATTAATACAATGGCAGACAAATCCATTGTTGTGCTTTTCTCTGTTGCATTGCCATCTGGTGGTTGTAAATAACCACTGCAACTTCATAATCCACTAAACAGTTTATTACCGGTTTCTAAACATTAATAAGATATCATGATGTGTCATCACAGAAATGTCTTACAGCCAGTTCAATTGTATGTACTCTATTTAACATAGTGTTAAATGTGCCTATGTGTTTTACTCATACCCTCTATTGAATTATCCTCAAAATGGCCAAATACTAAACCTTGAACGCAAGTGTCTTTGCGTGTGACTGTAGCACATGGAGATGTGTGAAACTTAATCCTCAGCCTTAAGTGTCCTGCTTGCGTCGCCTCATTAGCTAGTTTTTGAGGTGGCGCGATTGGCTAAGACGCTTGAAGGAGGGCTGTCACATGTGCTAGCAAGGCAGGGGTCCTGAGTTTGTGCCAGGCATGGGCCGAATCGGGAGGAATGGGTACTCGCTAAGCAAGCAGCGTGACTTCCTTTACATTCGAATGTGAGTATTTTTATCAGGGACAATTAGTCCAATCTATTTTTAAATGTGGGCTTGCAGCAGAGTGGTTTTCTTATATGTGTTGTGGTATGGGGGTCTCAAACCTCCATAAATAATTGGACCAGTCAGCCAGGCTTTTTCCACTACAGCTTAACTGCTGCCCATTATACCTGCTAAACCTCATATCCCTCAGCAAGCGCTCACACATACACACATAAACACATACACACTTCAATGTGAATCCACCACACCATTATAAATAGTTCAACAGGTGGAGGCCTACTTACCATATAACAGTTGGGATGGTTGCTAATTGCTGTCCACACCAAAGTAACAGAAGGATGGATGGACAGATATACTGCAGTATCTTTAGTACATTTTACAGAGCGATATCACTGTGGTGTCAAACTGTGACCAATTAGCACACAACAGACGGTTGACTCACAGGCCTTCTGAGAGAGGACTGGAGGCCCTTTTGAGCTAGCTCCATCTCACCGGGTTACTGTAGATCAAACCCATACTCAATCACCACGGCATCTTACACATGACCTTAAAACCAGAGTAACACCATGACCCGAAATGAGAGACTTCTACACCTGCACACACTGTGAGGTCAAACTTTGTCAAACTATAATCTCTGTGGCCCATTACATACTACTGGATCTGTACAATATCATCACTTGTCTATGTCTGGTCCATCTATGAATGAGTGGATCAGTATGGGGAAACTGTGCTTTTCTGTTGGAGGGTCTACCAGCCAGGCTCTGGCCAACCTCTGCTCTCAGTCATCCTGTCACCCAGTCACACTGCATCTGAGGCAAAAGGTGACACTCGGTGAGCTAAATGAGGCAATGAAACTTCCTGTGAAAAGTGGTTAGCAGCTTAGCCGACAGGATAGGAGTAGGAATCATACAAAGACCATTTCAGATCAACCAAGATAGTGAATATAAAAACATGAGCTGGTTTGAAATAGAACCACGTCTTGTCATTCACACGCACTCTACATTTTGTTAAATTGTCAACATGCACATGCATACACTTCTGACAACTAGAAACAGCAAGCTCAAGAAACAAGGCTCAAAGGTCTTACACTTTTTCAAAATTATTTTAGATACTCTCTACTCTTTAGCCATGTAAGATGAGGAGTCACAACCTGGCAAACAATAACTGATGTGTACTGGTATACACTACAATGAGTCACTTTGTGGAAGTACTGTATTTGAGACTGTATGTGGACACAGCATCCTGTGTATGTTAGATGTGATGGTATTGGGGGGGTGAAAGGGTGAGATGGACAGGGTTCTGCTACTTGCCTATAAATATGCTGGAGGGTCACTTTGTTGATATATGGTTGGCCTATGTAGACAGAGGAGGGGAATTCCATGTGAGCATAAAGACAGGAAGTGGTTTTGCCACACAATGAACTGAAACCTGGGCTGCATCTCAATAGTTTAAAGTCACTTCCTCTCCTCATATCCTCCCCTCTATCTGCACTAATGTGAAAGAACTGGACAGGTGACAGTAAATACCTGATAGGCCATCCACCACATTGTTTTCTGCCACCATGTGTTATCAGTTCAGTGCAGGTAAATGAAGAGGAAACCACTTAAGACTAAGGAGATGCCCCCTGGTACCTTTAATATAATGAATCCTGAAATCACTACCATGCATGAGTCTGAGCACCACAACAAGCCCTGCCACTGTCTACTAAATCTCAAAATGTATCCTTACTCCCACAAAGACAGTTGCTTTTTCACTTCTACAGTAATGGCATAAAAGGCATACTTGTGGTAAGTGAGACTAGAAATTAATTCATGTGAATGTCTGTGGTTTAACCATTTCAGTTCTAGGAAACAGAGACTTGACCACATAATCTGTCAGGTTGTTGAGCTTCGGCAGTTTAGAACTAAGGAAGACCTGTGGATGACTCACAGGAGAGTGCAAGCAACATGTTCACCACAACTGCTCCCTTTTATCACAGGACAGTCCCCCACTTACTGCCTGGACAACCCCCCACTCACCACATGCCCATAGGATCATCCACAGATGCATGATAAAGTACACAAACACTGGCCCATTTCTATGGAGAGGATATTTGTAAGGTAGGCTAAGGCTACAGTAGCAATACATAGGCCAGGTAATTCAGATCATTTCTTGATTTACTTTTTACATCCGTTGCTCTGGATTTCAACTCCTGAAGAAACCAGGCGCAACCATTGATAATGACCATTGTTTCCGTCAACCACACAGACGCTCGCGCTTGCACATAAATAAACACACAACATGCGCAAAAGTTTCACAGCTCAGAGCCAAAGATGCGCCTCGTCTCATTATCACTTCAGCACTTCACATCGTGACAGAGACAAAAAGGTAGGCCTGCTGGAGCTTGTAGCCCAACTATATTTCAAACCTCACCTCCTCTTACACTTCATAAAAACTCAGTAAAAATCTTTTATATGTCATGGCAAAATGTATAGGATGCAGAAAACACATGACAAAAGCCCCTAATGCTGTTCAGATTTACTTTATTTTTTTGTAAAAGTGAAATATCTAAATGGTCACTAGCTTACCAAAACTGTATTTAAAAATAACCTAGACCACTGTGTAGTTAATGGTTTTAGTCTTTTCCCATCAACATTTTCAGTGTATTTTGTTGAAATTCCAGCTTTGGCTACTTTTGTATAAATATTTCAAAGTCTAACGTACTTCTTATAACATTTTGTGTAGCCTTTGAATTAGGCTTAGGTTGCATACCCACTATGCAACACATCACAAGTAATAAATCAGGTGTGAATAATGTCTTCAAAAGCAATTTTAATATAGAGCCTTTACTTTGTCCTCTCATAGCCTACTGAGTGACATGTCTACCCCACGGAGTAGCGAAGGGCCCCTGGAGGGTATGTGCCAGCCCTCCTCCTCAGTGGAGAGCAGTGGTGGGGAGGAGGAGGTGTGGGACCCTGGCCTCCTCTTCCCTGTGGTCCGGCCGTCCTTTCTGGCCCAGAGACAACTGAGGCTCCGGACCTGCCAGAGCCATCTGTACCCCAGGACGCGCCGCAAAAGAGAGATGACCCCTGCCGATAAGAAGGACGCCAACTACTGGGATAAGCGCCACAAGAACAACGAGTCGGCCAAGCGCTCGCAGGAGAAGAGGAGGGTGAATGACCTGATGCTGGAGGGACAGCTGCTGGCCCTGAGTGAGGAGAATGCCCGGCTGAGGGCTGAGTTGATCACCCTGCAGCACTACATAGGCCTGGGGAAAGAGGCAGGCCCAGCCACCCTGCCTTCCCATGGCCCGGTTCCACTGTACAGGCTGCTGCCCGGTCTGAGTCACTCATCAGTGCCTACCAATCTGCTGATGCCCTGGGGCTCCCCCTGCCTCCCCCAGCCAGCCCTGTACCCCAGCCTGCCTCTCTACCTGCCACACTGGAGGAGCGTGAGGGGCAGAAACAGGTCCTCGACATACACAGAAGCTTCAGGGGCAGGTTCAACACATTTACTCAGCTCAGAAGGTACCTCAGTCCAGACAGCTGCTAGCTAACAGAGTGGCTTAGAACAAATCAACCCCAGATTATACATAGGCCTACTTTAATGGCATGTATTAAATGTCAGATAATACATGGACACTGTATTTATTGAAAGATTATTAATCAACAATTGCAAATCATAGTTTAAAATATTGTTATAAATGCCATATGTGTATTATTTACATTTTGAGAGTGAACTGGGAGTTCATTAAATTAATCTCAGACTGTTACATGAGGAATATGACTTCTGTATTTTTTGGCAAAATGTGACTTTGGTATTTCCCAAGATAGTGACTGACCCTTGAGATTCTAGTATACACATTTCTTTATGAAGAAAATAGTTATGAAAAAGACATCAGTAATGAAAAAATATATATTTCCCATATTTGTTTTATTTTTAACTTTTTAAATGATTAACTAAATACAAATGTATCCGGAGTCAAAACATATGACAAACTACATCATATGGTTAACTTGTATTTAGTTGAATAGGTTATTGAAGATAAATGGTAGAAATTAGACCTCTTGACCTTTTGCCTATCTTAAAAAATATGTCTTATCCTTTGCAGGTAGGTTTTTATATTTTATATTTAGGACAACAAATAAGTAGGCTGTATTCTATGGAGCACAAGATGGGGCTCCATAGAATGTCCTCTTCTTATTCTGCTGTATATCTAATACAAGTGTTCTTTTTCTAATGACACAGCAATAAAACTGGTTCAACAACTTTTACAATTACAGTGAATATTCAATTATTCAGGGTTAAAATAGATATTACATTTACATTTACATTTACGTCATTTAGCAGACGCTCTTATCCAGAGCGACTTACAAATAGGTGCATTCACCTTATAGCCAGTGGGATAACCACTTTACAAAGTTTTTTTTTTTTGGGGGTAGAAGGATTACTTTAACCTATCCCAGGTATTCTAGGAGCTTGTTCCACCATTGGGGTGCCAGAGCAGCGAACAGTTTTGATTGGGCTGAGCGGGAACTATGCTTCCGCAGAGGTAGGGGAGCCAGCAGGCCAGAGGTGGATGAACGCAGTGCCCTCGTTTGGGTGTAGGGACTGATCAGAGCCTGAAGGTACGGAGGTGCCGTTCCCCTCACAGCTCCGTAGGCAAGCACCATGGTCTTGTAGCAGATGCGAGCTTCAACTGGAAGCCAGTGGAGTGTGCGGAGGAGCGGGGTGACGTGAGAGAACTTGGGAAGGTTGAACACCAGACGGGCTGCGGCATTCTGGATGAGTTGTAGGGGTTTAATGGCACAGGCAGGGAGCCCAGCCAACAGCGAGTTGCAGTAATCCAGACGGCAGATGACAAGTGCCTGGATTAGGACCTGTGCCGCTTCCTGTGTAAGGCAGGGTCGTACTCTCCGAATCAATTTTAGACCTTCTGCATTTTCCCCCAATTAAATGTTGCATTTTTAACACCAATGGAATTTACAAAAAAAACTTTTTCTAAGAGCAGAAAATATTTTTCTCGTTCTCAAATTGAATTTAAAGCAATCAAAGAAACATTTTCAATCGCTTTTAATTCAACAGCTCGCTTTGTTCTGTTAGTTGGACATTGTACACAAACACAATTTCTTTATTAGCCTAATGGCAAGAATTAGAAAAACTAACACGACAATCGACCTTCTAAAACGCACTCTGAAACTATGGATTTAAAATGCTTTGACAGCTACAAACGGAGATGAGCAATATTGGTTTGAACAAGTATAGGAATTGTACTGTTCAAATAGCAGTTTTTCTGCGGTGTGAAGCATCGAAGAAGGCTTCACTGAAACTAGGTGCTCTTTTTGGTTGATGGGTGGTAATCCCCTCTATCCCCACACAGTGAAGTTGCTTATTGCCAACTATTGCACATTGCAGAAAGTTAGACATACTGTGCCTTCGGAAAGCATTCAGACCCCTTGACTTTTCCCCCCAAAAAATTACGTTACAGCCTTATTCTAAAATTGATTAAATAAAACAAAAATGACTAAAAACCTGTTTTCGCGTCGTCATTATGGTGTATTGTGTGTAGATTGATGAGGGGGGGGTTTAATCAATTTTAGAATAAGGCTATAACCTAACAAAATGTGGAAAAAGTCAAGGGGTCTGAATACTTTCCGAATGCATTATTGTGGAAAAGCGGCCGTTTTTCGAATTCACATACTGATATGCCTTAGAATGGCTGGCTGGTTACTGGCTGGCTGGCTGGCTGCAACCTGGTCTCAGAGCATTTTGTATTATTCTGTAGGTAAATCCCAGACACGCCATTTAGTATGATATGTTATGTTTCGTATGGTATGTATTTGTGATTGTCCATCACCGACTATTACAATTCTTATTATATGTTACGAATATGCAAAACGTACAATATGTTACGAATTTGCAAAATGTATGGTATGTTAAGAATTCTAGCTAGGTGGCTAACGTTAGCTAGCTGGCCAACATTAGCTAGGGGTTAGGGTTAGGGTTACGTTTAGGAGTTAGGTTAAAGGGTTAAGGTTAGGGGAAGGGTTAGAGTTAGCATGATAGGTAACCCTTCCCCTAACCCTAACCCTTTTAGCTAACCCTTCCACTAACCCTAAGTAGTTGCAAAGTGGTAAATAGTTGAAAAGTTGTTAATTAGCTTGCCAAAGTTGTCTGTGATGAGATTTGAACTCGCAACCTTTGGGTTGCGTGACATTCACGTTATACACCCACCCCTCCACCCCGACCAATCACCCTACTTTCGTTTTTGCCTTATGTAACCATACCAAACGTATCATACAGTCACTTTAACAGAGCCACTTTAACTCTACCCACATGTACATATTACTTCAACTACCTCAACTAGCCGGTGCCCCCGCACATTGACTCTGCACCGGTACCCCCCTGTATATATAGCCTCCCTACTGTTAGGGAGGCTATATGTAGCTCAGCTGGTAGAGCACGGCACTTGTAACGCCAAGGTAGTGGGTTCGATCCCCGGGACCACCCATACACAAAAAAAAAAAAAATGTATGCACGCATGACTGTAAGTTGCTTTGGATAAAAGCGTCTGCTAAATGGCATATTATATTATTTTATTTTACTTCTGCTCTTTTTTTCTCAACACTTTTTTTGTTGTTGTTTTATTTGTACTTTTTTGTTAAAAATAAATGCACTGTTGGTTAAGGGCTGTAAGTAAGCATTTCACTGTAATGTCTGCACCTGTTGTATTCGGCGCATGTGGCTAATAAAATTTGATTTGATTTGATTTTAATACTAATTTGAGCGCAACGGATTTACATTTACTATGTTATGTTTAGTCTATGAGATCAGACTAGCCAAGACAATAGCAAGTGATTCTAGAACACCAGATTCCTACAGTAGCCTACTTCTAACTGTACAGTAGCCTACTTATTCTCAAATAACAAAATACAATACTTCTATTTGAGTTATTAATACCAGCCATATGTGAACTCTATTTTGTGTGGTCCTCTGTAGCTCAGCTGGTAGAGCACGGCGCTTGTAACGCAAAGGTAGTGGGTTCGATCCCTGGGGCCACCCATACACAAAAATGTATGCACGCATGACTGTGAGTCGCTTTGGATAAAAGCGTCTGCTAAATGGCATATTATTATGTGGGTGAGGAGAGCTCATGAGAGGAGTGTAATTGCCATGCTGTTTTGGGGTGTGAAACCATTGGTGCTTAATGGTGACAGTATGGACACCTCTCTTAACACCAGACTCTTTTGAGCACATCTAATTTTTGACTGAGGCCCTTCACACTCTTGCTAAAGTGTGAGAACATCACTCATTCAATATAAGATATGGGTTCCCATCATCACCTTCTGCCTACTGCTATGGCAGTAAATAGTTTAACGAAGCATGGTCCTCATTCAAGCATGGTCCTGAAGCATGGTCCTGAAGCATGGTCCTCATTCAACGGAAAGAAAATTCAGAGTTGACTAGATTTACATTTTAATCATTTAGCAGACGCTCTTATCCAGAGCGACTTACAGTTAGTGCATACATTATTTTATATTTTTCATACTGGCCCCCCGTGGGAATCAAACCCACAACCCTGGCGTTGCAAACACCATGCTCTACTGAGCTACATCCCTGCCGGCCATTCCCTCCCCTACCCTGGGCCAATTGTGCGCCGCCCCATGGGTCTCCCAGTCGCGGCCGGCTACGACAGAGACTGGATCCGAACCAGGATCTCTAGTGGCACAGCTAGCACTGTGATGCAGTGCCTTAGACCACTGCGCCACTCGGGAGTCTATAGATGTCTCCATAGGTCTCGGAATAGTTGAATTTCTCTGGCCACATTCTATGGGCTGGTTTCCCGGAACCCAGATGAAGCCTACTGCTGCATTAAAATGCATGCCAATTGGGTATTCTTAATTGAAAGTGCTTTTTAGTACAGGACTAGGCTTGACCTGAGTCAGGAAAACGCACTATTCTTCATGTATAAACCCTTACTAGGCATCCAGCAGAAGGCACTTCAGTACAGCACTGTACTGCACAACACAGTACAATCTATGGCAATCCATGCAATAATGTCTATCTGCGGACTGCAGTTACTACAAGGAATGCCTCACATGAAACGTCTACATGCCATGCCCACTGCCATTGAGGCTGCTTGTAACAGTAGGCCTACCGCCTGCAGATAGACCCTTCTCAAAAAATGCAAGACTTGTTTCTATGATAAGCCACTAGATGGAGTACTGTACTACATTAAATGGAATCTCAGTCATAACATGCTTGGTCAATAAAGTATTGTTTGTCAAAATCTTCCAAATCATACAGGTTAACCCCCCCAAAAAATGTATGTCAAATTGCAAGAAGTAATTATTAATTAGTTATTAACAAACTAGAAAGATCATGACAGTTGTGAACAAATGTAGCCTAACTGTTGATGCTGGATAATTAAAACATTTGGTGACACAGTAGGACTTTGTTATTTTGCCATTGCACTGGAATTTCCCGATCTTAGCTGGGATATTCTTGACCTCATATTTGCTACATAATTCTTTATAATAAAGCTATACAAAGTTTTCACAGGATTCCACTTTCCAGTGTTTACCCCAGTGGAAAAAGAAATGTCACCCCTAGCATGACAAAGGACAGAAATGTAATTGAAACTTGTCGGAAACTTGTGGTCATATGAGGGACTTTTTGCATCTTTAAGTAAATTGCTTTATCACAACATAGAATACAGAGTGATAGGTAAGGGGCTAGAAAGAGAGAAAAAATATTTGAGGGGTCAGGGAAGGACATGGTAAGCCAGGTATCAGATCTACTAGCTGACACTTCCAGCCTTCCTCTGCTCAAACACATCTCCCAGATAGTCCAGGGTAGGGGAGGGAATGGCCGGCAGGGATGTCGCTCAGTTGGTAGAGCATGGCGTTTGCAACGCCAGGGTTGTGGGTTCGTTTCCCACGGGGGGCCAGTATGAAAAAAAAAATGTATGCACTCACTAACTGTAAGATGCTCTGGATAAGAGCGTCTGCTAAATGACTTAAATGTAAATGTTAAATGTAATGACATAGGTAAGCCACGACCACCACGTTGAGGGGGACTGAGGGGGATACAGACACACAGAAAAGAAGGGGTGGGCTAGGCTAGGTGGAGCGGGGGTGGACTGACAGACAGACAGACAGACTTAATATGCTAAGAGAGAAAAAAAAGGTTGAGTGTGAGGTCACATTCTGGTGGTCTGTGACAAAGCCACTTTACCGTAGGTGAACTTCAGGAGAGATAGGGAAGGATGAGTATACAGTTCTGTAAGTTGCCGTATGTTGCTCACAGAGACACAATGGGCAGGCGGTGAAACTTTGATTGAGGTCATTGTCACATTGCGTCAGCGGTCGACTCACTGGAATATAGTTGCCAGCAGCAGAAGGTAAGGTCCTGTGTTCATTTTCACAACATTTTCACTCAACTCTGTGGTGGACAGACAAGGTCTAAATTAAAGTTCCTTATACATATGACATATATAGCTACAGAGAGTGTGGTATAGCCAAGAGTTAATGGGTACAATATGTTATTTTTCTTACCCATGCACTGTGGACTGATAACTGACTTACCGCTGTCACTCTCAAGTCTCAACTTGGAGCATTAATCAGAGAATAATACTACGCTCTTGAAATTGTGACTAATATTTTCAGAACTGAAAAGTTAGTCTTAACTTACATTATTCTGGTTTTCAGACTTTAGGGAGGTGTTATCATAGCAAGTCTATTTTAGACATGGTATCTCAGATCTGGGTATATTTTAAATGAGGTGACTTCCCTATTAAAAAAAGATGGCACATTTTATACAACTTTAGACTGGATAGGAGCTAGTTCTTGAAACAAATGAACAACTTTCTTTACCTTATTTAGAATACTTTGTGCAACCTACAAAAAGCAATACAACAATGCTATTTTGGGCATTAGTATTGTATAAGTGAGAAATTTGAAATGTTCGTAAGCCTGTGTAGGACCATAAGACCTTTCCAAGTTTACATAATAAACGTGATTACAGCAATAACAAATGTTTTTAAGTGACTGATTATTGTTCTATATAAGAGGGTGAAAATTTGACATATCAGCAGATAATATTATCTTCAAGTAATCATTTATTTTGGTATTTTATTCCCTGTTAAAAACAGTACAACATTTGCAGAGTTACATAGGCTTAGTTAGTCTGGCTCTACGTGTAGACGGTAGAACAACAAGAAAATGAATAATGGGTATTTTTGCTGTTCTTCTTCTGTCGACGAGCAAATTAAAAAGCGTCAATAAAAGTATTAGTAAAGTACTTTTACAAAAAACAGTGTTTAATAAAAAGTACTTTTCCTATAGACTCTAGACACATACAATGCAAGAAAGCTGCTACAGTACATCACTAACTAATTTGATATGTTATCTTTCAAGGAATGTATGCGTTAACTGAAAAGGCATGCTTGTGGTAAAGGCAATATTCTCCGGAGAATTTAAGAGGTACTGCACATCCATTTTTTATTATTGCCGCCATGACAGATCGCCGAAAACATTAACTGTAAAAGTCAGGAGGTTAACCAATGGTTTCCTATTAGGTACCAGGGAGAGAGACTCAAGTACTTCACAAAGCAAGGAAGGAAACAACAACAGACCAACTGGTGCTGCGACTGCTGCTGTAATAACGGAGAGGTGTCAAAATAAGAAGTTTAAAAGTTCCTTACTAAAAAGCAGTGTCTATAATTAGCTTGTCAATAAGCAGCAGGTGCAGTAACTCTAGCAGTGAGGGTTTCGTCTCCGGAGAGGACTGTTCAGGAAGCTGAGCAACACTCTCTGCTGCAGTCCTTTGCTGTCCTAGACTCCATAATCGCTAACACTGTACACAGCAGCACTGCTCTCCACTTGCTAGGCCTCTTCCCTTGACCCCTGACAAATGTTCTCCAACTCATCGTTGGGGCAAGTTTTTCCAGTTTGTACCAATTTAGGCCACGGCACTGCTTTACCTCCAGCAACTTTAGCAACAAGCAACTCTAGCACCTGGCTCTAAATATGCAGCACCCCATGGAATACTGTAGCAATGTCAATTAGGTTTAAAATGGTCTGGATATGGTTGTACACTCCATAAGTAGATTGGTTGCTTCTAGTTATGAATTGATGAAGAAGAGGCGTAAATTATCTTGGTCTGCAATTTTTCTAGCTAGTCGTACAATAATGTAAAGAGAAGGCAAAACAGCAAGGGAAACCTTGAGAAATTTGCCCACAAGCCTTCGACAGAGGTCCACCTACATTATATATAGTGCAGGGGATTGGGCAGACATCGTATTTTTAACTTCTAGGTGCATGTACTTCCACCACAAGGCAGAGCTCTACTCTCTGTCTCTCATCTCAGTCTGTGGGTACATTTTGATGCCCTTCACTCTGACTGCCACTTCAAAGAATAAGTATAGCAGCAACGCGCAACAAAGTTGGTCTACTGTGAACTTGAAGAAGAAACGTTTTTATCATAAAGTTGTATTTTCTGGGGTTCTTGCATATGCAACATGCTCCTTTTCAATATTGTTAGTAATCATAATATTGAATTGTTGTTGCAAAATTGCTTCAGACTATCCAAAGATCTACATAATGAATCTAATAGAAGGACAGACAGACTGCTCGCAAAGTATTAATAAAAAAGAGAACTTGCAGGACATTTCACGATAAGTCGAGGTAACATTATAAGAAGCTATAATAGCTATGTTATGTGGCAAAAAGGAAAACACGAAGCAGACTTAACTCTTTAAAAACCTGCTTTAATCCTAATATTGTGTGCTATAGCATGGAAAATTAAAACATGTGACTCTGAATGCCAACATAAGGCTGTTTGTTAATTTCCAATATTACAACGGTTATCCTCAAGAAATGTTGTTCGCTTCATGTTTTCATTTGCTTACCATGATACTTCTGAGTATCATGATACTGGTATCTTGACAACCCTGAAAGGGTCTGACATGATAACCTTTGGGGAATTTTGTAAAACACACAGACGTTGTTTTTAGCTTAAAAATACATGGTTCGGCGCAACAGACCAAATATCAAAAGTGCCCAGAGAGAGCCATGTTATCAAATCAAATCAAACTATATACAGGGGGTACAGGTTAGTCGAGGTAATTTGTACATGTAGGTAGGGGTAAAGTGACTATACATAGATAATAGACAGCGGGTAGCAGCAGTGTAAAAACAAATGGGGGGGGGTCAATGTAAATAGTCCGGGTGGCCATTTGATTAATTGTTCAGCAGTCTTATGGCTTGGGGATAGAAGCTGTTAAGGAGCCTTTTGGTCCTAGACTTGACGCTCCGGTGCCTCTTGCCGTGTGGTAGCAGAGAGAACAGTCTATGACTTGGCTGACTGGAGTCTTTGACAATTTTTTGGGCTGTCCTCTGACACTGCCTAGTATATAGGTCCTGGATGGCAGGAAGCTTGGCCCCAGTGATGTACTGGGCAGTATGCACTACCCTCTGTAGCGCCTTACGGTCAGATGCCGAGCAGTTGCCATACCAGGCGGTGATGCAACCGGTCAGGATGCTCATCAAACACAGGATATCTTATAAATCTAGATAATGATACCTGTGCGATAGCATCTGTAATCATTCTCATTTCATTAGTTATCTTCAGATACTGTAGCTGCCAGTGTAATTACACCAGTTTAGGATGGACACACTGTATTATGCACAGTTGTGATTGTGATCAGACTTTGATAAAATATATGAGTAAGTAGTCTCACCCAAGTACACAGTCATTTCTGGGATGTTTACAGCATTTGAACTTTTTACCCATCTACCAATAGGTGCCCTTCTTTGCGAGGCATTGGAAATCCTCCCTGGTCTTTGTGGTTGAATCTGTGTTTGAAATTCATTGCTCGACTGAGGGACCTTACCGATAATTGTATACATGGGATACAGAGATGAGGTAGACAGTCAAAAATCAAGTTAAACACTATTATTGCACACAGAGTGAGTCCATGCAACTTATTTTGTGACTTGTTAAGCACATTTTTACTCCTGAACTTATTTAGGCATATCATAACAAAGGGGTTGAATACTTATTGACTCATGGCATTTCAGCTTTTCATTTTTTTATTAAATTGTAAAAATGTCTAAAAACATAATTCCTCTTTGACATTATGGAGTATTGTGTGTAGGCCAGTGACATATATATATATGTTTTATATCCATTTTAAATTCAGGCTGTAACACAACAACATTTTGAAAAAGACAAGATATGTGTATACTTTCTGAAGGCACTGTATGTGTGTGTTCGAGTGTCAGTGTAGTATGTGTGAGTATGTGGGTAAAGTCCAGTGAGTGTGCATAGAGCCAGTGCAAGAGAGTTAGTGCTAAAAAAAAGGGGTTCAATGCAAATAGTCCGGGTAGCCATTTGATTAACTGTTCAGCAGTCTTAAGGCTGTTCAGGAGCCCTATGGTCCCAGCCTTGGTGCTCCTGTACCGCTTGCCGTGCGGTAGCAGAGAGAACAGTCTATGACTTGGGTGGTTGGAGTCTTTGACAATTTCTAGGGCCCTGACACTGCCTTGTATAGAGGTCCTGGATGGCAGGAAGCTTGAACCCAGTGATGTACTGGGCTGTACACACTACCCTCTGTAGCGCCTTGCGGTCGGATGCCAAGCAGTTGTCATACCAAGCGGTGATGCAGCCAGTCAAAATGCTCTCAATGGTGCAGCTGTATAACTTTTTGAGGATCTGAGGGCCCATGCTAAATCTTTTCAGCCTCCTGAGGGGACTGTGTTGGTGTGTTTGGACCATGATAGGTCCTCAGTGATGTGGACCCGCTCCACTACAGCCCTGTCGATGTGAATGGGGGCGTGCTTGGCCATCCGTTTCCTGTAGTCCACGATCAGCTCCTTTGTCTTGCTGACGTTGAGGGAGAGGTTGTTGTGCTGGCAACACCATGCCAGGTCTCTGACCTCCTCCCTGTAGGCTGTCTCATTGTCGTCAGTGATCAGGCCTACCACCGTTGTGTCGTCGGCAAACTTAATGATGGTGTTGGAGTCGTGGGTGAATAGGGAGTACAGGAAGGGACTAAACATGTACCCCTGAGGGGCCCCCATGTTGAGGGTCAGCGTGGTGGATGTGTTGTTGCCTACCCTCACCACCTGGGGGCGGACCGTCAGGAAGTCCAGGATAGAGTTGCAGAGGAAAATGTTTAATCCCAGGGTCCTCAAGTCAAATCAAATGTTATTTGTCACATGCGCCGAATACAACTGGTGTAGACTTTACCGGGTACTTAGCCATGAGCTTGGAGGGCACTATGGTGTTGAACGCTGAGCTGCAGTCATTGAACAGCATTCTCACGTAGGTGTTCCTTCTGTCGTGTGGGATAAGAGCAAAAAAGGGAAAGGTCAGTGTGTGTGAATTGGAGTGGGTCCAGAGTGCCGTAAAGAGGCCATATGAAATTGAACACAAGCCTTTCCCTCAAGGCCTCACATCTCAAAGTCTTATGACTAAAATCATCACACTAACCTCAAATGACATCATTGTTGGTTTTATGTTAGATATCTGGCTAGTAATGTAGTGTAAATCTCTAGTGTATTTTTCGCTGTTTTTCTCTATTTCAGACATACACTTATCTCAATTGCAACACACCACTATAGGACCTTAGCTTGTCCCCACTAACCCTGTCTATAACTACTTCAGCCTATGGAGCTACATTCATCTGGTCTCCTTCAGATGATTCTAGTAGTTATTATGTTGGTCTGGTGGCTATGCTGCTGGCATCATGGGACTGACAGCTGGTACAGAATTGTCTCAGCTCTCTCTGCTATAGGGAAACATGGTGGACAAACGACATCAAACAGCAGCCAGCATTGTAATCCAAACCAACCAATCAAACTATTGAGCTGCATAACACTGACATCCAGACAGATCAGAGTTCACATTGGGACATGGTGCTCTCATGTGATTTGAAGGAGTCAGGCACAGGAGGGTAAATCACAGAATACAGAGTTTATTCCGTAGTACACAGTTACGCTGGATAGCGTCAACAGTCCAGTGCGCACTGGAACAAAAACAGGCACACAGGGAAAATATACCCCGGCAATACAAAGTACAGGTAGCTCTACCGAGCTACACTCATCTCACATGCAACAATCACCCACAAGGACAAGGGGGCAGAGGGAACACTTAAACACATACTAATGAGGGGAATATGAACCAGGTGTGTGTAATTGACAAGACAAGACAAATGGAATGATGAGATATGGAGCGGCAGTGGCTAGAAGGCCGTTGACGACGAACGCCGAAGCCTGCCCGAACAAGGGGAGGCAGCTTCGGAGGAAGTCGTGACAGTACCCCCCTCCTTGACGTGCAGCTCCAGCAGCGCGCCGACCCCGGCCTCGGGGACGGCCAGGAGGACCCGGAGCAGGACGAGCCGCATGGCGACGGTGGAAATTCCGCAACAGGGAGGGATAGAGGATATCCCTCACCGGGACCCAGCACCGTTCCTCCGGACCGTACCCCTCCCACTCCACGAGGTATTGAAGGCCCCCCACCCGACGCCTCGAATCCAGGATGGAACGGACGGAGTACGCCGGGGCCCCCTCGATGTCCAGAAGAGGCGGAGGGACCTCCCGCACCTCAGACTCCTAGAGCGGACCAGCCACCACCGGCCTGAGGAGAGACACATGAAACGAGGGGTTAATACGGTAATCATGGGGGAGTAATAACTTATAGGTAATCTCATTGATTCTCCTTAGGACTTTGAACGGCCCCACAAACCGCGGGCTCAGCTTCCGGCAGGGCAGGCGGAGGGGCAGATTCCGGGTCGAGAGCCAGACCCGATCACCTGGTACGAAGACCAGGGCCTCACTGCGGTGGCAGTCAGCGTTGGCCTTCTGACGACGCACGGCGCGTTGAAGGTGGATGTGGGCAGCGTCCCATGTCTCCTCTGCGCGCCGAAACCAGTCATCCACCGCAGGAGCCTCGGTCTGGCTCTGGTGCCACGGTGCCAGAACCAGTTGGTAACCTAAAACACATTGGAATGGCGTTAGGTTAGTGGAGGAGTGACGGAGAGAGTTCTGGGCATATTCGGCCCATGGCAAGAACACCGACCACTCCCCCGGCCGGTCCTGGCAGTAGGACCGCAGGAACCTACCCACATCCTGATTTACCCGTTCCACCTGCCCATTAGACTCGGGGTGGAAACCAGAGGTCAGGCTGACCGAGACCCCCAGACGTTCCATGAACGCCTTCCAGACCTTGGATGTGAACTGGGGACCTCGGTCAGACACTATATCCTCTGGTACCCCGTAGTGCCGGAAGACGTGTGTAAACAGGGCCTCCGCAGTTTGCAGGGCAGTGGGGAGACCAGGCAGAGGAAGGAGGCGGCAGGCCTTGGAAAAGCGGTCCACAACGACAGGATGGTGGTGTTACCTTGGGAGAGGGGAAGATCGGTAAGGAAATCAACACTCAGGTGAGACCATTGTTGTTGTGGAACTGGTAAAGATTGTAACTTACCCGCTGGGAGGTGCTTACGTGCCTTACTCTGGGCGCACACCGAGCAGGAGGAGACATACACCCTCACGTCCTCAGCCAAGGTAGGTCACCAGTACTTTCAGGTCAGGCAGCTCACTGTACGACCAATTACTGCGTGACCAGAGGAGGGTGACGTGTGTGCCCAGTAGATCAGACTATCACGGATAAGAGCAGGCACGTACTGCAGCCCAGCTGGACACTGAGGTGGAGATGGCTTTGTGCGTAACGCCTGCTCTAAAATCCGCGTCCATCGCCCATACTACCGGCGCCACTGGGAGTATGGGGGTGTTGTCTCTGGGCCTCTCCTCTGTGTCATACAGCCGTAACAATGCGTCTGCCTTCACGTTCTTCATACCCAGAATGTATGATAGTGTGAAATCAAACCGGGTGAAGAATAGGGCCCATCTAGCCTGGCGAGGATTCAGCCTCCTCGCTGCCCGGATGTACTCCAGGTTACGGTGGTCCGTCCAGATGAGGAAAGGATGTTTCGCCCCTTCGAGCCAATGCCTCCACACGGTCAGGGCTCGGACAACAGCCAACTATCCCGATCACCAACGTCGTAGTTCTGCTCCGCCGGGCTGAGCTTCTTAGAGAAGAAGGCACAGGGGCGGAGCTTGGGTGGCGTGCCCGAGCGTTGAGATAGGACAGCGCCTATCCTACCTCGGATGCATCCACCTCCACTACGAACGGTAGTGATGGATCGGGGTGGGCCAGTACCGGGGCTGAGGTGAACAGACCCCTCAGGTTACTGAAGGCCCTGTCAGCCTCAGCAGACCAGTGGAGCCGGGACGGCCCACCCTTCAACAGAGATGTAATGGGAGCTGCGACCTTGCCAAAGCCCCGGATAAACCTCCGATAGTAATTGGTGAAGCCAAGAAAGCGCTGCACCTCCTTAACCGTGGTTGGAGTCGGCCAATTACGCATGGCTGAAATGCGATCTCCCTCCATCTCCACACCTTAGGTGGTAATGCGGTATCAGAGGAAGGAGACAGACTGCTGGAAAAACAGACACTTCTCTGCCTTGGCATAAAGGTCATTTTCCAACAGTCGGGCCAGCACTTTGCGAACCAGGGACACATGCTCGGCGCGCGTAGTGGAATACACCAGGATGTCATCAATGTAGACCACTACACCGCGACCAAGCATGTCCCGAAACACCTCGTTCACAAAGGACTGGAAGACAGATGGAGCATTCATCAAACCGTAGGGCATCACCAGGTTTTCATAATTCCCTGTGGTTGTGCTGAATGCTGTCTTCCACTCATCCCCCTCTCAGACACGCACCAGGTTGTACACACTCCGGAGATCTAATTTGGTGAAGAAGCGCGCCCCATGCATTGACTCGATCACTGAAGGAATGAGGGGGAGAGGATAAATAAATCGTATTGTTTTCTTGTTCAGTGATCGATAGTCAATGCAAGGGCGTAGACCGCCGTCTTTCTTCTTCACAAAAAGAAACTCGAGGAGGCGGGCGAAGTGGAGGGACGTATAAATCCCTGGCCCAGGGACTCAGTGACGTATGTTTCCATAGCCTCCGTTTCAGCCTGTGACAGGGGATACACATGACTCCTGGGAGGCACAGCGTCTACCCGGAGGTTTATCGCGCAATCCCCTGCCCGATGAGGTGGTAACTTAGTCACCTGCGTTTTGGAAAACGCGTGCGCCAAATCGAGGTATTCGGGGGGAATGCGCATGGTGGAGGTACTTTCTGGACTTTCCACCATGGTTGCACCAACGGAAACACCTAGACACCTACCCTGACACTCTCGCGACCACCCCTAGAGAACCCTCTGCGGCCATGAGACGGTGGGGTTGTGGAGTGCTAACCAAGGGATACCTAATACCACAGGGAAAGCAAGAGACTCAATAATAAATAAAGTGACTTGCTCGTGGGTAATCATGGTGACTGGTGCTGTAACTTCCCTAACAAACCCGGACCCTAATGGTCGACTATCAAGTGCTCTGATGGGGAGTGGAATGGATAGGGGAACGAATGAAATGCTTAGACTGTGTGAGAATGCCCTGTCCATTAAAATCCCAGCTGCGCCTGAATCGACTAGCGCCTTAAACTGGGGAACTACCATGTGATCAGGAAAGTAGATGTGTAGGGTACAGTGCGCAGCAGAGGGCTCTGAACGAGTGTCGTTATTCGATACCTGGGGTGATGCGAGAGTGCCCTTCCTGCCATCTCCAGACCCAAAGGAACGCTGACGACGTTGTGCGGTGTAATGTCCCTTCGTGCCAACAGAGTGACACTGGTGCTGTCATCCTCCGTTCTTTCTGATCGCCGCTCCACCCAGCTCCATCAGCTCGGTTCCGAGTCGGGCGGGGTTGGAACGGGCAGACCCCCTCACGGACGACCTCTGCCCGCCAGCAGGATGTCCAAGCGGATGGCCATGTCCACCAGTTGCGTGAAGGACAACATGGTGTCCGGGCAGGCTAGCTCCCTTCGGACGTCCTCCCGCAGATGGCACAAGAAGTGGTCGATGAGAGCCCGCTCGTTCCACCCGGACCCAGCTGCTAGAGTCCAGAACTCCAAGGTGAAGTCCTGCGCAGTCCTCGTCCCCTGCCTCAGGTGGACCAGCCACTCGCCCGCCTCTCGACCCTCAGGCGGGTGATTGACGACAGCCCGAAAGAGGCGAGCAAACTCCCCGTAGTTGTCCAACGTGGCTCATCCTTCGTTCCAGACCGCGTTGGCCCACTCCAGGGCTTTCCCCGAGAGGAAGGAGACGAGGGCAGACACCTTCTCCCGCTCCGATGGGGCCGGGCTGATGGAGGAATAATAAAGCTAGTTGGAGGAGGAATCCCTGACAGAGAGCAGCTGTCCCGTTGAACTCCCGTGTTCGGGATATATGGATCCCTCTAGGTGCTGGAGTGTGGGTGGCTGGATCCGGTCGCCCAGCTGGTCTCGACAGATCGGGTTCTCTCCTCTCCAGGCATTGGACGACCTGAAGAACCCGATCCATCGCTTCTCCCAAGCTGGCTAGCATCGTTGAATGCTCCTGGACCTGTGCCACGACTCCAGGCATGCGCTCCTCTCCCGCTGACTCGGGTGGGTGATTCTGTGAGAGTGTGATTTGAAGGAGTCAGGCGCAGGAGGGTAAATCACAGAATACAGAGTTTATTCCGTAGTACACGGTTACGCTGGATAGCGTCAACAGTCCAGTGCGCAAAACAGGCGCACTGGAACAAATACAGGCACACAGGAAAAATATACCCCGGCTATACAAAGTACAGGTAGCTCCACCGAGCTACACTCATCTCACATGCAACAATCACCCACAAGGACAAGGGGGCAGAAGGAAACACTTAAACACATACTAATTAGGGGTATATGAACCAGGTGTGTGTAATTGACAAGACAAGACAAATGGAATGATGAGATATGGAGCGGCAGTGGCTAGAAGGCCGGTGACGACGAACACCGAAGTCTGCCCGAACAAGGAGGGGTGGCAGCTTCGGAGGAAGTCGTGTCATTAATAAGCATGTAATGGTTCAGGAGTGCCTTTACACTGGCAAAAATAGTATTAGATAAAAATAAATAATAGCTTGATAACATGTGACTTTTGGAATTCTGTTTCAGATGTTCCCAGATTGATTAAGAATCTAAATCTGATGTTTCTGCATACGTGTGTGAGAGAGTGCATCTGTGTATTCACTTCACACACTACACAACCAGGCCGCGTAGTCTCATAGCTGTGGTTAAGCAAATCTAACATAGCTTTGTTCTTCCTGCACAGCTTCCCACCAAACCCACCCACTCACCCACCCACTCACCCTCCCCTGCAAAGAAACAGATGAGCAGGGCTCCATTGTAGTGCTTTTTCATCTATGTTCCTGTTTGTACGTATTGTGCTGTGGTTAGGGCCCATGCACTGTCGCTCATAACTGACCCCCCTCTCATCTCATACTGCATGTGAGGGGCGAGGGCCAGAAAATGAAAGGGAGGTAGAAGATATGGAGCAAGCGGTGGGCAAACTGCAGGCAAAATGTAGCTGGGGGTGGACACGTGAGAGTGTATGTGAATGTGTGAGAGAGAGAAAAATAGAGAATGAGAGAGAGAGAGAGAGAGAGAGAGAGAGAGAGAGAGAGAGAGAGAGAGAGAGAGAGAGAGAGAGCATCATTGTGAAAACAAAACCTTCCTTGTTTCTAAAACGAGCATGATCTGTATCGAGCAGATTGAGTGTGGTTGTAAGTCTCAATCAGTTGACTTGTCCGCTCTATCAGCCAGGATTATTCATGCCACGAATCAGTATGTCACAAATTACATGTAGCTCATATCTTAACTTTGGAAATTATTAAAATTCCACAAAAACAGCTATTTTCTCAATTATGTGTATTCAGTGTCTAAGCTAGGAGAATAATATGAGTTGATTAGTCAAGTTGAAACACGAGGCAGGTCCAGAGAAGTTCCTGTATCAAATCTAGAAATTGTTCGTGTGAATGACATAAGAGATGGCACAGCAAAGACTAGTCACGTAATAGTTTATCATACCAACTCTCCAACATTTTAAAGTGCAGGCCAAGCATACTGCCTTGTGTCTATCTTACATACTATATTAATCACCAGTTCAATTTACTTGAACACTCTGGAAGTCTTTCAGACATTAAGATTATTTTAGTCACACTAGAGGTGCTGGTTACACCTCAGACAACTCCTCCACCTCTGCCTTTCCACCATCTCCACTATTGCGTTATTAATCTTGTCTAGACGTGGAGGTGTCTGGTCTCAAAGACAGACTGAGGGCTGGGCAGTGGGCTGACAGTGGGATAGGAGTGGGCTTTGTGGCTCTATAACAGCATTTCATTCAAAGCTTTAACGGTCAAACACAGAAATCAATAAATGTTCTGATCTGTGACCCAGCCACTTAGACACACTGTATAGCAGAAATTTGGAAATGTATAGCCTATTCATAGGATTTTACAAATACCTTACTAATAATAAACCTGCCCTTCACAGGTTTTTCACATCCTAGAAACCAACCTGAAAGAAGTACATGAGAAGTTCCTTTTACCTGCCCAACAAAGAAACAGCCATCCTACTTTCTATATTGAGACCAGATGGAGCTCATGTCGCTATCTCCAAATGGGAGCATAGAGGAAATGGAGGACGGTCACATAGACTACCTAGAGGGGGAGCTGACACCCAAGGGCCTGCGGCGCAAGAGAGAGTTTATCCCAAATGAGAAGAAGGACGCCACCTACTGGGAGAAGCGTCGCAAGAACAATGAGGCGGCCAAGCGGTCGCGGGAGAAGAGGAGGGTGAACGATTATGTGCTGGAGAGCCGTCTGGTGGCAATGAGTGAAGAGAACGCCCGGTTGAACACAGAACTGCTGGCCCTCAAACTCCACTTTGGCCTGGTGAGCCCTGTGGCCTACGCTGCCCACCAGAACAGCCTGCTACGGCTCCGCCATGCCAACACCTACAGCCCTCAGTCCCCACCACCCAGCAGCTCAACCCAGCCCCTGGACAGGGATGTCTACTGGGGCAGGAGGCCCAGCTACAGAGACCCCTCCACTCTGCCGACTTACCACCACCGACCCTCTGTCCTGACTGGGCAACCTGCCCCTGCCCTGATTCATCCACATGCTCTACCAACCAGAAGGGGCTATCCATACTTCTTAGACATGCCCGGTGTCCTCCACCCTGCAAACTCATCCTCCCTTCTCCTGCCCCCGCTTCTCCCCCCTGCCCTATCGTCCTGGCCGGGGGTTCCCCTGCTGAGGCCCACCCCTAAGAGAGGGGGTTCAGACGAGGAGGGGGAACAGCAGGTCCCAGCAGCCTCCTCCAGCGCTGCATTACCGCACAAGCTGAGGCTGAAGACCCCCAGAGCTCCTACTGTCCTTAGGGATGTCAGAGATAGGGCCTCCCCCCCGCTCCCGCTTTATGTATCTGACTGACTGACCACACCGCACAGGAGCACAGAGCAGACCAACCACAGCGCTGTAACATTGACAACAAAGTTACAGCAAAGACATTATGTCCAACTTAAAACAGACATTTGTTAGATTTTAAAAATGTTTTGGCTTCTCAGGTTTTGCCATGCTTCTTTAGGGTCCAAGTTAACTGGATAAAATATATTATAGCATACTTTACTGTAAATCATGCTTAATTAGCTGGACTTGGGGATTAAATGTTTTATAGCGCTGAGACACTCCCATTCACTTACAGTGTGTAAAGCTCAATATGGGCAGCAAATATTATAATTGTTTTTAACTTTTTGGAATGGATGGAATTTATCTTCTCAAATTAAAAAAATCCTCTAATTGTTCACTCTTTACTGATTAGCACACAAACAGTGTGTGTGTGTGTGTGTGTGTGTGTGTGTGTGTGTGTGTGTGTGTGTGTGTGTGTGTGTGTGTGTGTGTGTGTGTGTGTGTGTGTGTGTGTGTGTGTGTGTGTGTGTGTGTGTGTGCGTGCAATGTGTAGGCTACTGTGTGGGTAATGGTTATGTTTTGTTGGCTGTCTGGTAGAGCAAGCACTGTGGTCTTGAAGTTGAGATGAAGGGGAGAATACCAGACATGACATGAAAGGAGATGAATTTTAACATAACTAGAGACACATTATGTTTATAATATACAGTGGGGAAAAAAAGTATTTAGTCAGCCACCAATTGTGCAAGTTCTCCCACTTAAAAAGATGAGAGAGGCCTGTAATTTTCATCATAGGTACACGTCAACTATGACAGACAAATTGAGGAAATAAATTCCAGAAAATCACATTGTAGGATTTTTTATGAATTTATTTGCAAATTATGGTGGAAAATAAGTATTTGGTCACCTACAAACAAGCAAGATTTCTGGCTCTCACAGACCTGTGACTTCTTCTTTAAGAGGCTCCTCTGTCCTCCACTCATTACCTGTATTAATGGCACCTGTTTGAACTTGTTATCAGTATAAAAAACACCTGTCCACAACCTCAAACAGTCACACTCCAAACTCCACTATGGCTAAGACCAAAGAGCTGTCAAAGGACACCAGAAACAAAATTGTAGACCTGCACCAGGCTGGGAAGACTGAATCTGCAATAGGTAAGCAGCTTGGTTTGAAGAAATCAACTGTGGGAGCAATTATTAGGAAATGGAAGACGTACAAGACCACTGATAATCTCCCTCGATCTGGGGCTCCACGCAAGATCTCACCCCGTGGGGTCAAAATGATCACAAGAACGGTGAGCAAAAATCCCAGAACCACACGGGGGACCTAGTGAATGACCTGCAGAGAGCTGGGACCAAAGTAACAAAGCCTACCATCAGTAACACACTACGCCGCCAGGGACTCAAATCCTGCAGTGCCAGACGTGTCCCCCTGCTTAAGCCAGTACATGTCCAGGCCCGTCTGAAGTTTGCTAGACTGCATTTGGATGATCCAGAAGAGGATTGGGAGAATGTCATATGGTCAGATGAAACCAAAATATAACTTTTTTGGTAAAAACTCAACTCGTTGTGTTTGGAGGACAAAGAATGCTGAGTTGCATCCAAAGAACACCATACCTACTGTGAAGCATAGGGGTGGAAACATCATGCTTTGGGGCTGTTTTTCTGCAAAGGGACCAGGACGACTGATCCGTGTAAAGGAAAGAATGAATGGGGCCATGTATCGTGAGATTTTGAGTGAAAACCTCCTTCCATCAGCAAGGGCATTGAAGATGAAACGTGGCTGGGTCTTTCAGCATGACAATGATCACAAACACACCGCCCGGGCAACGAAGGAGTGGCTTCGTAAGAAGCATTTCATGGTCCTGGAGTGGCCTAGCCAGTCTCCAGATCTCAACCCCATAGAAAATCTTTGGAGGGAGTTGAAAGTCCGTGTTGCCCAGCGACAGCCCCAAAACATCACTGCTCTAGAGGAGATCTGCATGGAGGAATGGGCCAAAATACGAGCAACAGTGTGTGAAAACCTTGTGAAGACTTACAGAAAACGTTTGACCTGTGTCATTGCCAACAAAGGGTATATAACAAAGTATTGAGAAACTTTTGTTATTGACCAAATACTTATTTTCCACCATAATTTGCAAATAAATTCATTAAAAATCCTACAATGTGATTATCTGGATTTTCTTTTCTCATTTTGTCTGTCATAGTTGACGTGTACCTATGATGAAAATTACAGGCCTCTCTCATCTTTTTAAGTGGGAGAACTTGCACAATTGGTGGCTGACTAAATACTTTTTTTCCCCACTGTAGGTGTGAGAACTTGGTGGTTAGTTGTACCTGCTATAACCACCACAAATGCACTTAATGGAATGGGGTTGGGGTCTCTATGATGCAAATGACTAACAGTGACGAGTAGTCACAGACCAACTTATTTGTCTTTTAAGACCCTCGAAATCAACTTTATAAATCTTCTTATGTCATTTTTTTGTTTGTCCCAATGCATTTTCAGTCAAAAGCTCTAGTTGTTAGCAACAGACAAGAACAAAGGTTCAATCAAGGTGGCCTAACATTATTTCAAATACAACCACTGTGTACAGAGATGGGGTAGTCATTTAAAAATCATGTTAAACACTATTATTGCAAGTGCATTTCAGTGGCTGCATCTTCATCACTCACCTTCTGTGTTTTTGTATTGACATGAACTCTGAGAGTCACTGACTGACTTGTTGTATCTTCACCTTTGTGAAAATACAAAGAAACTTCCTCTCTAGCCGCTGAGCAACTCTTGCGGCGAAGCTTACTCCCTGACCGAACAGGGTGACAGACCGTGTCTCACACAACCCATCACCTCCTCCCCACGTCTCAATTTACTGCCATCAAGTGAGCCGACACTTGCAAAAAGAAGTCAAGCCATCCGTTCATCAGTTTTCTCCTGAATTTGGGTACGCGAATATACAACACTTTACGGTATCACGTGTTTTCAGGAAGAGCAACTGAGTTGGAGGCAGAGTATGTATGCGGAGCGAGGAGCAGAGCGTGCCCAATTTGACTAGAGCGTGGAGCGAGATTCCCAAAGGTTGGAGCGTCGCCTTCTCGCCCGCTCCAATTTCGCTCCAGTAGCGCTCACTTCACGAGCTCATGGCATGCCTGCCCCAGCATGCATTTGTAGTCTACTTGTGTGCTGCTAATAGCCCCTTGCTTTAGCTACTGTCATGGAGTTCACTAAATATTTTCATAAAGAAACGGATAAAACACACAGGTGCTAAATCAAGGTGACTTACAAAGATGAGGACCAAGAGCAAGAGAGTAAGTGTGGTGATGTAGTGTCCACAACTAAAGAATCATTGTGGAATCTGAAAATACACTTATCCCAAAAGTATGATGGTGTACTTACTATGTGTACATGCTAAAAGAAAGGAACGAGGTGGGTAGATAACTAAGTGTGTCATTGTAGCAAAGTATTTATAAACAAAGAATCAGATCTCTTAAACGTTTTGTTCATTTTCGTTCTATTATCTATACAGTAGGCCATAATTGATTTTGGCCCAATAGGCCTGGCATATTCCCACGTTCAAGGAGCTTTCCGTTTTGATTGGGTTATTTTGCCTAAAAACCTGTAGGACTACCTATAAAAAAATAAAAATATCCTCATCTCTGCCCAGCCTGGCAAGAGTGGCCAAAGGGTTGTTTAGCATCCCCAGTGGCTCTGCAAGTGTGGAGAGGATATTCTCCGCTGCTGGCCTGCTCTCCAGGCACCATCGCATGAGCCTGAAGCCACAGACTGGCCAAACTCGTGTTTCTAAAAATGAATTCTAAAAATGAATTAAAAGGCACTAATAGTCATTTTTCGTTTAATTTGTATTTAATAAGTAAGTCACAGCCTATACAGTGGGGAGAACAAGTATTTGATACACTGCCGATTTTGCAGGTTTTCCTACTTACAAAGCATGTAGAGGTCTGTAATTTTTATCATAGGTACACTTCAACTGTGAGAGACGGAATCTAAAACAAAAATCCAGAAAATCACATTGTATGATTTTTAAGTAATGAATTAGCATTTTATTGCATGACATAAGTATTTGATACATCAGAAAAGCAGAACTTAATATTTGGTACAGAAACCTTTGTTTGCAATTACAGAGATCATACGTTTCCTGTAGGTCTTGACCAGGTTTGCACACACTGCAGCAGGGATTTTGGCCCACTCCTCCATACAAACCTTCAGGTTTCGGGGCTGTCGCTGGGCAATACGGACTTTCAGCTCCCTCCAAAGATTTTCTATTGGGTTCAGGTCTGGAGACTGGCTAGGCCACTCCAGGACCTTGAGATGCTTCTTACGGAGCCACACCTTAGTTGCCCTGGCTGTGTGTTTCGGGTCGTTGTCATGATGGAAGACCCAGCCACGACCCATCTTCAATGCTCTTACTGAGGGAAGGAGGTTATTGGCCAAGATCTCGCGATACATGGCCCCATCCATCCTCCCCTCAATACGGTGCAGTCGTCCTGTCCCCTTTGCAGAAAAGCATCCCCAAGGAATGATGTTTCCACCTCCATGCTTCACGGTTGGGATGGTGTTCTTGGGGTTGTACTCATCCTTCTTCTTCCTCCAAACACGGTGAGTGGAGTTTAGACCAAAAAGGTCTATTTTTGTCTCATCAGACCACATGACCTTCTCCCATTCCTCCTCTGGATCATCCAGATGGTCATTGGCAAACTTCAGACGGGCCTGGACATGCGCTGGCTTGAGCAGGGGGACCTTGCGTGCGCTGCAGGATTTTAATCCATGACGGCGTAGTGTGTTACTAATGGTTTTCTTTGAGACTGTGGTCCCAGCTCTCTTCAGGTCATTGACCAGGTCCTGCCGTGTAGTTCTGGGCTGATCCCTCACCTTCCTCATGATCATTGATGCCCCATGAGGTGAGATCTTGCATGGAGCCCCAGACCGAGGGTGATTGACCGTCATCTTGAACTTCTTCCATTTTCTAATAATTGCGCCAACAGTTGTTGCCTTCTCACCAAGCTGCTTGCCTATTGTCCTGTAGCCCACCCCAGCCTTGTGCAGGTCTACAATTTTATCCCTGATGTCCTTACACAGCTCTCTGGTCTTGGCCATTGTGGAGAGGTTGGAGTCTGTTTGATTGAGTGTGTGGACAGGTGTCTTTTATACAGGTAACGAGTTCAAACAGGTGCAGTTAATACAGGTAATTGGTGGAGAACAGGAGGGCTTCTTAAAGAAAAACGAACAGGTCTGTGAGAGCCTGAATTCTTACTGGTTGGTAGGTGATCAAATACTTATGTCATGCAATAAAATGCAAATTAATTACTTAAAAATCATACAATGTGATTTTCTGGATTTTTGTTTTAGATTCCGTCTCTCACAGTTGAAGTGTACCTATGATAAAAATTACAGACCTCTACATGCTTTGTAAGTAGGAAAACCTGCAAAATCGGCAGTGTATCAAATACTTGTTCTCCCCACTGTATGTGCAATTTATAGACTATAATGATTTAATACAACGAAATGTTGTTTAAATGCTGAGAGCTTTATGTCCCTACCAGCCTATTGTGTTGCACTCGCAAATGCTTCACAATGTACTTTGTAGGCTATAGCCTTGAAATAATTAAAATAATATAGCCTAAATAATTCATCGCTTAAACGATGAGCCGGATTTCCAACGGCTCAACTCCACTCACATGCTCTGGTTGGAGGCACTCTCCTGCAAAGATGGAGGCACTCTCAAGCACAGATAGACGGGTTGGTTGTTTAGCAACAAAACCGACGTGAACACAACTATAGCGGAAAACAGACAGGGTTTGCTTAGATTGTTGACAACATGTAAACCAGTGGTCACCAACCTTTTCAAGATCACTTTTGATAGCATTTTCCACCTCTGGTACCAGAAAGGTATAAGGTCAACATCATATATGTTTGATGGTGACACATTGCTATCGTTTCAGCAAATCCAATAAAAATGGGCTATCTGCAAGTATGACATTTCATTGAATTCAATAAGTTGTTCCCCCCACAGAACCCAATACAAACCCCAGTGGACAATCTCCTGTTGAAAGACCTAAACACTTTATTACATTTTACATTTTAGTCATTTAGCAGACGCTCTTATCCAGAGCGACTTACAGTTAGTGAGTGCATACATTTTCATACTGGCCCCCCGTGGGAAACGAACCCACAACCCTGGCGTTGCAAGTGCCATGCTCTTCCAACTGAGCTACAGGGGACTTTATCTCTTCATTTTATGCTGCCATAAAAAAACCTCCTTCCATCAGCAAGGGCATTGAAGATGAAACGTGGCTGGGTCTTTTAGCATGACAATGATCCCAAACACACCTCCCGGGCAATGAAGGAGTGGCTTCGTAAGAAGCATTTCAAGGTCCTGGAGTGGCCTAGCCAGTCTCCAGATCTCAACCCCATAGAAAATCTTTGGAGGGAGTTGAAAGTCCGTGTTGCCCAGCGACAGCCCCAAAACATCACTGCTCTAGAGGAGATCTGCATGGAGGAATGGGCCAAAATACCAGCAACAGTGTGTGTGAAAACCTTGTGAAGACTTACAGAAAATGTTTGACCTGAGTCATTGCCAACAAGGGGTATATAACAAAGTATTGAGAAACTTTTTGTTATTGACCAAATACTTATTTTCCACCATAATTTGCAAATAAATTCATAAAAAATCCTACAATGTGATTATTTGGATTTTCTTTTCTCATTTTGTCTGTCATAGTTGACGTGTACCTATGATGAAAATTACAGGCCTCTCTCATCTTTTTTGTGGGAGAACTTGCACAATTGGTGGCTGACTAAATACTTTTTTTCCCCACTGTATATATCCTTTCATCAAAGGATCCCGGGAGGAGGTCACACTTTCTACGTGACAACTCACCAGTCTCTGACACGTTTGATTGTTTGCATATGTAGGTGAGTTCACAATCTGTTATCACCACACAACCATCAGATGTCAGCACGGGCCTGGTTTTGGTTCCTAAAATCCTCTGGCTGCAACAAAGAGGAGAGATTAGTCATGGTCTCTTTAGTTGTGATATTCTCTGTGTGGGAGCAGGAGCTAAGATGTCCTACCCTGTATCCTATATATTAGTCCTAGAAAAACAATAATAAGAATACCCTGACACTTCAAACGGAGGCAACCTAGGTCGGGGCGACTTTGTTATCGGGGGATACAGATAGTGCAAGTTACTACAAGACTCCTTCACCACATTCCCAGGTGGCTTGAACAATTTAATCATGGAGGATAAACCTGACAGAGAGTTAAAGCCTGTCAAGGGGAACGGAGTAGTTGTTAACCTTGGTTTGGCTGTCCCACAGGCATAACAGTCCTCTTTAGACATAGTTCTTGCCGTATACTGAATCCATTCCAACCACAGGTTAAGATCTCTTTACCCCGTCTCCACCTGTACTACTTCCTTCAGGTCTATAGTTTGCACTATCTTCACCACAGCCCCGGTCTCACTACCTCCCTCAGAGAGGTTTACTCTATAGGGTGGCCCAGTTGAAGAGGATATCTCACTTGTCAGGTCTGTAACCTGTTTTAGCATAATTCAGACTTTCAGACAGTACATACCCTTATATGGGTCGCACTGCCATTTCTGGTAATTCCCTACTTTCACAATACTACACCTGTCCTTAAACTGTGTATGGAGATTGACATATTCCCCCCCGCTCGGTATGAGCAACTACATAGTCCCAGGATGTACATGGTGACATACATATATATCTCCCATCCTTTACGATACTACCAGCCAGTAGTCCCCAACTGGTCCGCAAAGACCTCAAAAGGTGATGTCCTTCCCTACAGTCCCTAGTACTTCCCCTTTCCCTACGTCTAGCTGTCTCCTATGCCTTCGTAGACTGTGCTCAGGTATTATTTTATCAACTTGTGTTAGGTTAACTACTACTTCTGGCGGATCAGGAGGGTTTGAGTGTGTTAGGAATATGGCCCCCACAATCAGACAGCTACCTACCGTCAGGAGACCTGTGAATCCCCACCCTCGCCCTGAGAACATGTCAGACGCCGGAGGTCAACCCATTGCTTTACCTTCTATCGAACTCACACAGGGATGATCAGACAGGGTAAGGGAATCTTCCTTAAGGAGCCAACCCCCGAGCCCTAGTGGTGATCGGTTCTTTCTTCTAACTCTGTGTTTGTTCGTCAGGTGTAGCTGGGTTTACCTTTTTGCAGTGTGTGACATGCACCCAGGTGGATCTCTCAGCTATTCTGCTGGCAAAGGCAGTGACCAATATAACCTGATAGGGCCCTTACCAACAGGCCTGCTTCCAGTTTTTCTTCTTTAGGGACTGGATACTCACCAGTCTCCTGGTTAGATAGAGTGGGTCACCTTCTCCTTTAGTTCACCTGTGGGGCACAAAACCTCTGACATACGGGTGTGGTTAATAAACTATCTTCACACATACATGTTCAGCTCTCAATTTCTATTCTTGTTGGGTTTTTTAAAAAGGTATTTTGTCCTCTCCTTCGTATATATTTATTATTTAATCCTACCATCCCCCTTTTGACACATGATTTGCCCATGTGTCAATATTACCACCTACCTAAACAATCACTTAGGTAATATTGGTAATTCATTATCCATTTGCCATCCCTCCACTCTCTCTTCTGTTATTTTATGGTTCAAATCATATATATTATTACCTAATTATAATCTTCTTCACACTTTTCACAGTATTATAAATTACCCTCAACTTAGTAAAATAAACTATCTTAAAGTCCTCCTCTCATGCCTTTAGAATTTACTAGTGTGGATGATTAATTAACACCAGAAGGTTAAAACAGAGTTCAGAGGCAATTGAAATTATTCAACGAACTGTACCATCCCATAGTATACCAAACATTACCATTATTCTAAATATTTCAGAAATGTTACTTATCCCAAGTGTTCATTAAGTCCTCATGACATTCATTCTCATAAGAAATCATATATACCCCAAACTCAGCCAAAACCGAAAAACTCCATAAAATTCACTGTGTGTGCTCCTCTAAGACCTATCACCCTTGACCTGCTGAAAACCCCCCAAAATTGAAACAACAAGGCTTTATAAACATCATACTAGGTGTGTTGTTTTTTGTTTGAAAAACCCAATTTGAAAAACAACAACCACAAATAGCCAGGCCTCACTTGATTTGGTAGCTCACTTTAATGACCTAAATACTGCCTAACTTCACTACTGCTCCCCCTAGCCCTGAGCAACATTCCAATGAGATGAGCTAATCTCTTTCTCCTGGTTATAATCTAAAGATGGTAGTACACACAAAACATGATACAGATATCCCCAGTCCTAACCCATCAATAATTGTCTGTATCAATCTAATTCCTCATAACTAATCCATAAAACCACTCAAAATTCCTTGAGTATACAATGATTATTTAATTGATTACCCTAACTCTGCTACATGTGATCTCATCTCAAATGATCCATTATCAATTATTTGTTCAACCCCCTAGGAAAATCTGTCTCCCCTTCTATTGTTCCTGTCCCCCCTGTAAATGCCACACTTAACTTTTTAGCCAATACAATCACGGTTACATCAAATGTAACACCACTGGCGTCAAGCAACCCATCGAATAAAGTAATAACAATTAGAATGTATCAAAGCACTGCCTTCCAGTCAAGCATTCAGACCTCCACTTGAAATCCCACAGCTCAATCTAACTCGCTTGACTGTCTCTATTTTATTTTTTCTCCCGCTAACCAGAGCCATAAATTATTCTCCTTTGTCCTCAACTCAATTTTCACAGCTCTATCGCCATTTCAGTTCGCTATTAAATTTTTAAACTGTTCTCTCTGATTAGGCCCTAATTAATAAAACAAATACTTGCTATCGTTGATAATGATATTCCTATCATTTGAACTCTCACCCCCTCCCCTTGCTCCTTCCTACACAACCGGGAAGGTGCAAGGGGACCTTGCAACACATCCTCAGACCCTTCTAGAACACTTCCACTCAAGCCATCTAATTCAACCTTACACATTTCTCAATCCACGTAATAATCTAGGTCTATAGCCCCAATGCGAAAGCTTTACCCACTGTCCCTACCTGTGTTCTGTGTTGCTGACTCCAAAAGCCACACTCTCTCTGTCTCCAGCCCCTCCCCTCCTGTGTCCAGTCGGAACAGGCTTTGTCTGCTTTTCGTTTTAGCATTTCCAATATTCTGCCGTTATTTAAAGTACGTTAGTCTATTTATTTAAATCAAATTATTCCCACCTAATTAGTTAAAGTCGGTGCATATTTATATTTCAACGATAAACCTAATTATTTCAGTCTAATTATTTAACCAGTATTTTGCAGGGTCAAACATCAACCGTTACAGTTCAATTATATCAGTTCAAACATTTCAGTTTAGTCATACTAGTTATTCATTATTTTACCTTTATGTTCCCAATTGTTATTAACGGGTTATACGGTTTAAGCAACCACAAACCCAACAGTTATTCACAAATTATACAGTTTGGACAGCCACAGACGTCTTTAATTCCTAATTAGTTTTCTATCAAGGTATACAGGTTTATTAATTTTAATAACCCGTATTCACTCTTTTATTTCGTCTGGGATCATTCGCACCCTCATTCATATGACACCCTATATTTTAAAGTGCCCCGCTAATCCTAGCCGTATCTAGCCCTCTGATACGTGTCAGTAGTGCAACACTATCTAAAATTTAAGTGCCCGTTATGATCCTAGCCGTATCTAGCCTTCTGATACGTGTCAATAGCGCCACACCTTTTGAAATAATTTTGGGGGCCTCCTATGGGTGCCTTTTGTTAACGTTTGCACAATTTTAACTTATCTAAGATACCCTTTATGACTTCCCAGTCATAATTCTCATTGTTTACTGTTTAAAATACTCTTATTATCACACAGCCATAAATGGCACACAGTCATACGTGACACAGATCACAGTCGGAGGTCACCAATTGTTCGAAATTGCGTAATTCAAATCTGGTATTGGAATAAGAGAAAACATAATCAAGAGATATTCAATCCAAGCTAAATGTATTATATGCAAAATGTATGTATGATAAGTATGATGGTTCGTATACGGGCTCACTGAGATACCACGCAGGGCAGACAGAGAACTAAGCCATTGTTCTAAGTTCTTCTTCAAATACTCTGACAGAGATAGTTCCCGCTCCCTGCTGGCCAATCAGAGTAGAGACTGAGCGTGGTTTAGACTTACTCAGCCTATTCGTTGGCGTATCCGTTGGCGCACAGGCTGGTCCCAGCCCCTTGGCGCTCCACTGTTGCCAGGTGTCTAGTTGTTTTGCAACTTATCCAGAAAGTCAGCACTTTTGCAGTACACGTCCTTGGACGGTTCACAGATCACAAAGAGGCAGTGTGTATGTGTCTGTGAGAATCACAAGTTCTTATCTCATCCTACCCCCTAACTTTCCTCACATGAATCACAGCTTATTATGTGAAACAATTTATATCAGTACAGTACAGTACAAACCTTTTATGTTTTATATTGGCTATATGCCTGGCCTGCCAATATAGTTGTTCTCAGACCATATTATATTTCAAAACTCGAGCTTTGATAACAAAATAGATCAGTTGGTGTAGCACTTGCGTGGCACAGCTGAGCCTAAATTGAAATAATTTGCAAATAATTTGCTTTTTAATTTTACTGGACTGATGGTACCTGCATCTGATGGTCATGGTGCATTCAAGACAACTGGGAACTCTGAAAAGAACGATGTCAAATCATGACGTCAGTGAACTTCAGGTCGGAAAGTCGGAGCTCTAGAAACATACCTGAGTTTCCAGTTGGATTACAGTTCAAAACAATTTTCCCAGTCAGATCTCATTTTTTCCGAGTTCCCAGTTGTGTTGAACGCATTGAAGTCAGAGATTTCCGAGTTCACAGTTCCCAGTTGTTTTGAACACGGCATTAGTCTCAGTGGACGGAGGGAGAGAGCAGCAAAGGGTCCCCCTCTCACCGTCCCTGCTCTCTCCTTCCTTTCCTCCGGTGAGACTGACCAGAGAGAGGGGACACAGTCTTCCACCTGATGGCGAAACTCGACACCGCAAGAGGGCGTAGCAGTGCGGTCGTGTTCTTTGTTGTGTGACCGTGTAAATAGCCAGTTTTTTGTATTTTTTGTATTTTTCATACATATTTCCCTATCACACTTTTCATCCTTCTACAAAATATACTTTCCTGCAACCCGCCTCACTCAATGTGGAACGGATTATATTATTGACTTACCTTTTATCTAGAATCTCCAGTTGAAACTAGCTAGCCAGCTAACTAGCTACTTGCTATTAGCCACCGTTAGCGGTTTTCACCCAGAACATCGGATTTTCAGCTGGAATAACTGAATCACCGGACATTAACACCGGATCGCAACTAGCTAGCCGCAACCGAATGGATGTTGCTGTTTGGCTAATCACCACTGCCCCCGAAGCAAGCACCAGTTAGCCTTGAGCTAGCCTCGAGCCAGGCCCATATCCCGGCTATCTACCTCTCTGTCTACCGGACGGGAGTAGCCAGCTAACTAGCTACTTGCTATTAGCCACCATTAACGATTTTTCACCATTGTCCATGGCCTGCACTACCTACCAGCCAGCTCTAGCCTGGACTATTATCGACCAGTCTGCACTGTCTGCACAGCGCGTTATCGACCCAGAACACATCATTTTTTTCTGCCGGAATCACTGAATCACTGGACCTTCAACACCGGATCATCGCAACTAGCTAGCTGCAACCAAATGGACGTTGTTGTTGGCTAATCAGCCTTGAGCTAGCCTTGAGCCAGGCCCATCTCCCGGCTATCTACCTCTCTGTCAACCGGACGGGACCTCCTAGTGTTGACACGGAGCCCCGCCGATCCAACACGACTGGTCTGCCGACGAAATCGTCTGATATGGTTACAACAGGCTTCCCGTTACGACGTCGACCAGGAAGATCCATCTGCTAGCCCCGGCCCGCTAGCACACGCTAGCCATGGCCTCTTGCTCGCCAGTGCTATAGCAGCCCCTGAACTACCTCCGAACTCTCCTATTGTTGTTCACCGGACCTAATGATAACTCAGCTATACAGCTGATGCCTGCTGGACTGTTCCTTTATACGGTACCGCATCCTGTTTATGTTTAGCCTCAGCCCAAACTTTGTCGTCGTTACCAGCTGTTGTCTTAGCTCTCTCGAATAACACCTGTGATTGCTTTATGCCTCTCTCCCATGTCAAAATGCCTTGCTTATTGCTGTTTCGGTTATTTCTTATTGTACTATTTCACTGTAGATTCCCCAGCCCAGCTCAACCTGCCATAGATAGCTCCTTTGTCCCACCCCCCATACACGCGGAGACCGACTCAATCGGTGCCTCCAGTGATGCTATCTCTTTCATCGTTACCCAACGCTTAGGTTTACCTCCACTGTACTCATATCCTTCCATATCCTTGTCTGTAAATAATGCCCTGAATCTATTCTAAATCTGCCCCTTTTTTTCTCTGTACCAAATGCACTAGAAGATCAGTACTTAAAGCCTTTAGCCGTATCCTTATTCTACTCCTCCTCTGTTCCTCTGGTGATGTAGAGGTTAACCCAGGCCCTGTAGCCCCCAGTATCACTCCTACTCCCCAGGCGTTATCATTTGTTGACTTCTGTAACCGTAAAAGCCTTGGTTTATTGCACGTTAACATCCGAAGCCTCCTCCCTAAGTTTGAGTTATTCACTGTGTTAGCACACTCCGCCAACCCTGATGTTCTAGCAGTGTCTGAATCCTGGCATAGGAAGGCCACCAAAAAATTCAGAAATGTCCATCCCCAACTACAACATTTTCTGTCTCGATAGAACTGCCAAAGGGGGTGGGGTTGCAATCTACTGTAGAGATAGCCTGCAGAGCTCTATCGTACTATCCAGGTCTGTGCCCAAACAGTTTGAGCTTCTACTTCTAAAAATCCACCTTTCAGAAATAAGTCTCTCACTGTTTCCGCTTGCTACAGACCCCCCTCAGCCCCGAGCTGTGCCCTGGACACCATATGTGAACTGATTGCCCCCCAACTATCCTCAGAGTTCGTACTGCTTGGTGACCTAAACTGGGATAAGCTTAACACCCCGGCCAACCTACAATCTAAACTAGATGCCCTCAATCTCACACAAATTCTCAACGAACCTACCAGGTACAACCCTAAATCTGTAAACATGGACACCCTCATAGATATCATCCTGACAAATTTACCCTCTAAATACACCTCCGCTGTCTTCAACCAGGATCTCAGCGATCACTGCTTTATTGCCTGCATCCGTAATGGGTCCGCGGTCAAACGACCACCCCTCATCACTGTCAAACGCTCCCTAAAACACTTTAGCGAGCAGGCCTTTCTAGTTGACCTGGTCCGGGTATCCTGGATGGATATTGACCTCATTCCGTCAGTAGAGGATGCCTGGTTGTTCTTTAAAAGTGCTTACCTCTCAATCTTAAATAAGCATGCCCTATTCAAAACAAACAGATATAGCCCCTGGTTCTCCTCAGACTTGACTGCCCTTGACCAGCACAAAAACATCCTGTGGCGTACTGCATTAGCATCGAACAGCCCCAGCGATATGCAACTTTTCAGGGAAGTCAGGAACTAATATACACAATCAGTTAGGAAAGCAAAGGCTAGCTTTTTCAAACAGAAATTAGCATCCTGTAGCACTAACTCCAGAAAGTTTTGGGACACTGTAAAGTCCATGGAAAATAAGAGCACCTCCTCCCAACTGCCCACTGCACTGAGGCTAGGAAACACTGTCACCACCGATAAATCTACAATAATCGAGAATTTCAACAAGCATTTTGCTACGGCTGGCCATGCTTTCCACCTGGCTACCACTACCCCGGCCACCAGCTCTGCACCCTCCGCTGCAACTTGCCCACTTGCCTGTTGTCTGGACCTCTGGCCGTCTCTATGGGGGTGCCACAGGGTTCAATTCTCGGGCCGACTCTATTCTCTGTGTATACCAATGATGTCGCTCTTGCTGCTGGTGACGCTCGGATCCACTTCTATGCGGACAACACCATTTTGTATACATCTGGCCCTTCATTGGACACTGTGTTAACAAACCTCCAAACGAGCTTCAACGCCATACAACACTCCTTCCGTAGCCTCCAACTGCTCTTAAACAGTAGTAAAACTAACTGCATGCTCTTCAACCGAACGCTGCGTGCACCCGCCCACCCGACTAGAATCACTACTCTCGGCGGGTCTGACCTAGAGTATGTGGACAACTACAAATACCTAGGTGTCTGGTTAGACTGTAAACTCTCCTTCCAGACTCACATTAAGCATCTCCAATCAAAAGTTAGATCTAGAATCGGCTTCTTATTTCACAACAAAGCCTCCTTCACTCATGCTGCCAAACATGCCCTCGTAAAACTGACTATCCTACCGATCCTTGACTTCGGCGATGTCATTTACAAAATAGCCTCCAACACTCTACTCAGCAAATTGGATGTAGTCTATCACAGTGCCATCCGTTTTGTCACCAAAGCCCCATATACTACCCACCATTGTGACCTGTACGCTCTTGTTGGCTGGTCCTCACTACATATTCGTCGCCAAACCCACTGGCTCCAGGTCATCTATAAATCACTGCTAGGCAAATCCCTGTCTTATCTTAGCTCACTGGTCACCATAGCAACACCCACCCGTAGTCTGCGCTCCAGCAGGTATATCTCACTGGTCATCCCCAAAGCCAACACCTCCTTTGGCCGCCATTCCTTCCAGTTCTCTGCTGCCAATGACTGGAACAAACTGCAAAAATCTCTGAAGCTGGAGACTCTTATCTCCCTCATTATCTTTAAGCGTCAGTTGTCAGAGCAGCTTACCGATCACTGCACCTGTACACAGCCATTCTGAAATTAGCCCACCCAACTACCACATCCCCATATTGTTATTTATTTTGCTAATTTGCACCCCAGTATCTCTATTTGCACATCATCTTTTGCACATCTATCATTCCAGTGTTAATACGAAATTGTAACTATTTTGCACTATGGCCTATTTATTGCCTTACCTCCATAACTTACTACATTCGCCCACACTGTATACATGTATATATTTTCTGTTGTATTTTTGACTTTATGTTTTGTTTACCCCATATGTAACTCTGTGTTGTTGTTTTTATCGCACTGCTTTGCATTATCTTGGCCAGGTCGCAGTTGTAAATGAGAACTTGTTCTAACTGGCTTACCTGGTTAAATAAAGGTGAAATAAAAAATTAATAAAATAAAAATGGGCCAGAAAAGGTTGAGTACATTGGCCATGCTGTCAATCCAGCATGACTTCTGCCGCGTTCAAAACAACTGCAGGCACAAATTCATGTTGTTCCTATGACCAGAGAAAGTGAAATACTGCTCGATTTTAAAATAGACACGAGCTGCTAATCATAATAAAAATGCAGGGCTATCGATACACTTGCCTATTCATTCATTGCAGCGAGTAGAAGTAGAGAGAAGCGCATTTTATGTTTTGTAATAGTGTTGAACAAAACTTAGACATTAACTTACTCATAAAAACAGCAGTTCTTTGCTATATTCTTTGACAGTAACTATCTGGTCATGGTTTTAAAAGTTAGGAAATCTCACATAGGCTAGTATCAAACTTTGCTGTGGTCAGGGTCATGGAAGCTGTAAGTAGGCACGGGTGATTTGAGCTACACTGTAAAAAAAATGATTTGTTGAATCTACTCAAAATATTATAGGCAACAAAATTACACATAATATTACTGAGTAGATATTTTCGCTTGTTTTTATGAGTAGATAAACTTGAGTAAGTTGTTTGGATGTGGTCAAATAAATTGAGTAAAGATGATATAAATACAAATATTATATTAAGTTGATTGAATTCAAATAGATCCATGAAATGGTGTTATTTTAACTGAATGATTAATCCTATTATATACTCATTGTTGCATTATATATTAATTTAGACCAACTCAGAAAGGTTCACATTTTTACTTTGGATTTACTCGGTCAGATCACTTAAGAGAAAAGGTATCAGGACACCAGGAATCCTTGAAAACCATTTATTTAAACATCAACGGTTTGCAAAAAGATTATTGCAATCAATAATTGCAATCAACATTGCAGGTACGTTCTGATTGCTGCAGGTAGGCAAAACCGTAGCATTAGGAACTAGAATACTAACACTAGCAATAATAGTATATCTGTGGGCAGAACCATCTAATTAGAAGAGATAGAATGGAGCTTCAACTCCACAGACTTCATAAGGACCAAAATATTCTCATAGTAACCATGGATAACTACAAAAATGGGGGCTCGTGGAGGCTCAAATAGCTTGTGTTTGCACTATGAGGTATTTTCAAACTAAAATGTTGCCTTCAAGGCAACAACGAAAAGACAGAAAAAGAGATGACAACCCCAATAATCATGTAATCTAAACACTTTTGCTAGTTTATAACATTTCTCTGTTCACAAACACTGCCGATGGATGCTTTTTTCAAAAGTTCCCATAAAGGTTCCCAATACAAATCCCTTATAAATAAACTACAAGGCTTTACAGGTAGACTATCTGTCACACCCTGGCTCTGGGACTCTATATGTTGAGCCAGAGTGTGTTCATTCTATGTGTTCTGTTTCTTTGTTTGGGTGTTCTAGGTTGTCTGTTTCTATGTTTGCCTGTGTGACTCCCAATCAGAGGCAACGAGTGTCAGCTGTCGGCTGGTTGTCTCTGATTGGGAGCCATATTTAAACTGTATGTTTTCCCTTGGGTGTTGTGGGGTTTTTTTTGTTCTGTGTCGGTATTTGTTTACCGTGGACTTCACGAGTCGTGTTTTGTTTGGTATACTTTAACTAATTAAAGTCATGTTTGTTTCACACGCTGAGCCTTGGTCTACTCACTCATACGACGATCGTGACACTATCAGTGATGCAGGTAGCATTGTGATGTCACAACAACCATACTGTGTAAACAGACCCTGATAGAATTGTCAAAATACCTGTGGTAAAATGTTGGTACCTTGATGAAACATCAAAATTGTAAAACTGATTAAAATGTCAGTATTTCAAACATCAACCGTATGGGAACAAAATTGACATGACATTTTATAATGATATCCTTAATTAAAAACACCTATTTTGTATCTTTGTATACAAAACACAACTTAAATACTGTGGCAGTGAACCTTTAAATCACACTTTGAAGAATAAACGTGTCTTCCTTAACCTCTAACTTATTTAGCCTAGATCAGGGACGGGGTCCCAGACTGCAATGTGCTCGAGCCACGCCTCTCGGTGACCATCCCCCAGTAGGCAGAGGCTGGTCCCAGCACAGATTCTGTGCCCCAGGCGGCTTCAACAACCACAAGAGGCAGGCCTGTGGTAGAGAAATGTTCCTGACCTGCTACCAGAACAAATGATGGGAGAGAAGAGTTCCAGAGGCTCCCCTTCAGCTTCCTGTAAAAAAATAACACAATACAGTACAGACACATTCTTTCAATGTTGGGATCAAATTTTACATGCAAATTTAAATCAAGCTGTGTTACGAGATGCCCTTATTGTGATCAGAATGCAGTGAACATTCTCTCTCTCTCTCTCTCTCTCTCTCTCTCTCTCTCTCTCTCTCTCTCTCTCTCTCTCTCTCTCTCTCTCTCACACACACACACACACACACACACACACACACACACACACACAGGTGATATAATATTCAGGTCAGAAAATGCATTATTGCCCTCACATGGTAGTCTTCACTGAGGTCACCTCTTCAGCCAGGTAGTCAATCAAGCAATGTAAAACCACTTCTCTTGTCTTCTCAATGGGGGTACTGCTTGGGTTCTGAAATGAGGTATTCAACACAAACCACATACCATTAATTGCTCATTGCTCAGTAACACTGTACAAAAATTCCTCACTGAACTCACATCATGACCCTGATATAGAATAAAATCACTGTTGTCATTGGATTGAATCTATCCATTCACTGATCCAAGTATCCTATATTACTAAAAGGTGTACAATGCTTGGGTAGCAGAGCAGGGCCTGTGGCTTAAATTGCAGCACCAAACATCAGCCAGCTAAATATAAAACAGTGAATTTTTCCTGAGAATACTTTACCTGGAGTAGGACATCCAGCATGACCCGCAATCTGTGTCCAAGTGCTCCTCCCTGGGAATGAAATAAGGACAGCAGCTTAGTGGTGTACATGGACATAAACCTTGGCTGAAGATCCTTTGTGGTGATCCTCTGAAATTCTTAATTTATCTGAAAGACAAATACTGAAATATCGTCAAGCAAGGCTCATACAACGTTTGTGATAGTAAAGATATTTCATTTAGTATTGTATTTTTTGGCTGTTGACTCACCTGAGAGGCTTCAAACAGAGCAGCCCATCTGTCTTCCATGTCTTTAACAATGGGACACTGGTTGATGACTTCCATGTCTTCGGTGTGCAAATGTCTTGTTAATCTTTTCATTGATCACCCTTGTGTTGTCCTTCTTCTTTGCCTCTCTTATGAATTATATTCTCTCTTGTTCCAGACTGTCTGCATTCTCCCCAGCTCGGTAAAGGGGGAGGTAGTTCACTTCTGCTCTTCTTGGCTTTTTCATTTTTTTTTGCTGGCTTCTTGTTGTCAGGGAGTCTTTCAGCATATTACACTCAACTACAGGCACACCAAAGCCTCTAAGCTTAGTCCGGTAATTACTCATCTTGTACTTTATGCTTGACTGCCAGGTATAGTAGCCGGAGAAGGAGCCAGGTTCCTTGAGACAAGTAGTGGCAATTTTAGCATGTAAATCTTGGTGGGGTAAACTCCCCCAAAATGTTTTCGATGCATGCCAGCAAAGCCACTACACAACACAACACTAAACAATACATTAATTGCACTATATTGATGACAAACGGTGCCCACAAACTGTTAGGGCCTACATAATGCTGTCCCAACATCAGAGCTTTCTTTTCAGCACCATGGAGTGAATCCTTACCACCGCTACACCTGGCTATCAGTGGAGCCTTGTCTGGCAGCGAAACAGTTCATTCAGCCTCATTTACTGCCTTTTTAAAAAACATAGCTGATATGGCTGACTTGCTTAAACAAATGTGGTTTCTACTGACAATTGAGATGTACAAACTATGGCATAAGGGAACGACGAGCGGATAAGAGGCAATCCGTAATTTCGATTACGGCATTAATGAGCGAGCTAGGACGGACGTAGTCAATATAACTATTTGTTCAGCACTTTTGAAATGTACAGTGACAGAATTCAGAACATGGGTCGTTCTTACAGTATTCTCGACGTAAACCAAGTCAAAACCATAGGATAAATCAAGGGGGCATATACGCAGAAAATGAAAGCTCTTACAATATGCGATGATTACATTTCTCTAAAATAGACTATAGGTTACAAGTGACCACCAAGTCAGAACAGTAGGCTAAGTTAAGAGGGGGAAAGGGACCAAATTATTAGGGTGAGGCACATGGGCTACTAACAGCTTACTAGACAACATACACTAAGTATTACTTTCTTAGGTACAGTATACATATCTCCCTGGCATATTACATCATTATGCAGCAGCATACAATACATTTTTGGACTGTTCTGTGCTCACTTGAACAGGAAGGTGGCGCGGTGGTCCCTCTTGTGGGCAAATTTTGTCATCAAATTTTGTCATGAAAGTCTGGCTTTCTAAGGATTTATGGTGCTTTCAAGAATACTGGGAACTCTGAAAAAAACAAGGTCGAATCATGACATCAGTGATCTTCAGGTCGGAGCTCTAGAAAGAGGCCTGAGTTCCTAACTTGGAATTCCGAGTTGGATGACTGTTCAAAACTTATTTTCCCAGTCGGAGCTCATTTTTTTCAGTTCCCAGTTGTCTTGAATTCACTGAAGTCTGAGATTTCCCAGTTCCGAGTTTCCAGTTGTTTTGAACGCGGCAGAAGTCATGCTGGATTGACAGCATGGCCAATGTACTCAACCTTTTCTGGCCCATTTTTATTTTATTGATTTTTTATTTAACCTTTATTTACGGGGCGGCAGGTAGCTTAGTGGGTAAGAGCGTTGTGCCAGTAACCGAAAGGTCGCTGGTTCTAATCCCCGAGCCGACTAGGTGAAAAATCTGTCGATGTGCCCTTGAGCAAGGCACTTAACCCTAATTGCTCCTGTAAGTCGCTCTGGATAAGAGCGTCTGCTAAATGACTAAAATGTAAATGTAAATGTAAATTTAACCAGGTAAGCCAATTGAGAACAAGTTCTCACTTACAACTGCGACCTGGCCAAGATAAAGCAAAGCAGTGCGATAAAAACAACAACACAGAGTTACATATGGGGTAAAACAAAACATAAAGTCAAAAATACCTCAGAAAATATATATACAGTGTGTGCAAATGTAGCTATGGAGGTAAGGCAATAAATAGGCCATAGTGCAAAATAATTACAATTAGTATTAACACTGGAATGATAGATTTGCAAGAGATGATGTGCAAATAGAGATACTGCGGTGCAAATGAGCAAAATAAATAACAATATGAGGTAGTTGAGTGGGCTAATTTCAGAAGGGCTGTGTACAGGTGCAGTGATCGGTAAGGTGCTCTGACAACTGATGCTTAAAGGTAGTGAGGGAGATAAGAGTCTCCAGCTTCAGAGATTTTTGCAGTTCGTTCCAGTCATTGGCTGGTGTTGTATGTAAATGTTTATCCTTTTAAGCTTGGAAAAGAGACCCTAAAACCACACACCCACTCCACTGAATAGCAAGCTAGTGATTGCTTTGCAACGCTTGCAGTTAGCCACTGATTCCTTCCAAACCACTCAATGTTGAATTTGCTATTTCCAACTTGTTGTGTAATGTTTATGTCCAATGGCCGATGAGCACCGTTACCTTTTCTCTATAATTTCTCTTCATATGACAAGGATTGAAAAGGATTTGCCAGTAGATTGTCGACTTGATTCATGATGATAACTGCTTGTCTAGCTTGCTAGCTAAGATTTTGAAAGTATGATGTTGACATGATCAGTCCAATCAAAGCTACGGTAGATATAACGTGATTTGCCGTCATTTTATCTTTGGCCAATGACCCTGAGCCTTCTTGGATGAGCACTTCTAATGTAAATCTATGGCAGCATCCAAGGGGCTTGAAATTTCGAGCTCTCCCCGTAGATTTTGCAGTGACGTAGTGTCCCCATGAGTGACAGAACACTGAGCCAATCAGCAACTAGAGAATATTACCAACTCCTACGCTCCCTATTTTATGCTAGCTGCCCCACCACCACAGAAAGCACTGAGCTAGGCTGAAACACCTGCATTTTGGAGCTGCCTTACTCAAGAAAGCAAAAAAGAGACCATGTTTTTTTTCAAAGTAGCCACCCTTTGCCTTGATGATAGCTTTGCACACTCTTGGCATTCTCTCAACCAGCTTCACCTGGAATGCTTTTACAACAGTCTTGAAGGAGTTCCCACATATGCTGAGCACTTGTTGGCTGCTTTTCCTTCACTCTGCAGTCCAACTCATCCCAAACCATCTCAATTGGGTTGAGGTTGGGTGATTGTGGAGGCCAGGTCATCTGATGCAGCACTCCATCTCCTTCTTGGTAAAATAGCCCTTACACAGCATGGAGATGTGTTGGGTCATTGTCCTGGATACCACCTACCTTGTCACAACACAACTGATTGGCTCAAACGCATTAAGAAGGAAAGAAATTCCACAAATTAACTTTTAACAAGGCACACCTGTTCACTGAAATACATTTCATGTGACTACCTCATGAAGCTGGTTGTGATAAGTGATTTGAAGGAGTCAAGCGCAGGAGGGTAAATCACAGTATACAGAGTTTATTCCATAATCCAGCGTAACCAGTCCAGTGCGCAAAACAGGCGCACTGGAACAAACATGCACTCGGGGAAAATACCCCGGCAATACAAAATACTGAGCTCAATCGAGCTACTAATCCTCACAATGAACAATCACCCACAAGGACAAGTGGGGCAGAGGGAACACTTAAACACATACTAATGAGGGGAATATGAACCTGGTGTGTGTAATTAACAAGACACGAAAAATGGAATGATGAGATATGGAGCGGCAGAGGCTAGAAGGCCGGTGACGACGAACGCCGAATCCTGCCCGAACAAGGAGGGAGGCATCTTCGGAGGAAGTCGTGACACTGGTTGAGAGAATGCCAAGAGTGTGCAAAGCTGTTATCAAGGCAAAGGGTGGCTACTTTAAAGAATCTCAAATAAAAAATATATTTTGATTTGTTTAACACTTTTTTGGTTACTACATGATGTTATTTCATAGTTCTGGTGTCTTCACTATTATTTTATAATGTAGAAAATAGTTAAAAATAAAGAAAAACCCTGGAATGAGTACGTGTGTCCAAACCTTTGACTGGTACTGTATATATACAGTATATTATTTTATTTTTATTTGCTAAACAGTTGGGGCTCAAAACTGCCCCACCTGCCCTGAATGACGGATCGCCACTGGAGACAAGGGTGTCTTTTGATAAGAGCTTCTGACACTGAAAGAATCTGAAGAGATGTCGGATAGGTAGTGTACATGTAGATACACTGAGCCAACCTTCCAAGTAGGTCAGATTTGATCTTCAGGTTGTTTATAAGAGTGCCATCTCTGCGGTAAGCTTCATTTCCCCTCAGTTTCTCAGTTATCTCAGTTTCATGAGAGAAACATTGGATTGTAAACACTTCTCTCTGGGGAACTTTTTGTATACAGTATCGCTGTGTCACATGAGGAAGTAGATCCAGCGTCTTCTGATGACTGGTGCGTGGTGGCAGTGCAACCACTGGCAATGGATACGCTGTCAATGCTTTCATCTGGAGACATTGTGAGAATTATAGGGTCAGTGTACACTACTTTAATTGTGTCTTTACTTTTGATATCGGCAGTGGAATTCAGGGTGAAGTACTCCCTGAAATCAGTGTCCATATCCTGCAGACTGAATTCTTCAGTTACTTCAAATGTCTTCATCACTGCCAAATGTAGGTCCTGCATGGTGTTTTGAAATCAATCTTTGCTTCTATACATTACACCATCATACTTACCTAAAATGGGTAAGAAATGTGACGCTTCAGTGTAACCATGCGCTTCCCTGCCACATTGTAAGCTGCCAAGGGGTACACACCAACAATCACTTTCCCAGAGTTCTCCAACTGATAAGACCTCAGATGCTCATCATATAATATAATAATATGCCATTTAGCAGACGCTTTTATCCAAAGCGACTTACAGTCATGCGTGCATATTTTTTTTTTTTTGTGTATGGGTGGTCCCGGGGATCGAACCCACTACCTTGGCGTTACAAGCGCCGTGCTCTACCAGCTGAGCTACAGAGAACCACAGTACCAGGCACTTAGTGTCTTCACAATGAAGTTGACATTTTCCAAGATGACGATCTGAATTATCTCCACAAAGTCAGGTAGTCCACCAGTACAGCCATAAGGCAAGATCATACCGACACTGTATCTTGTTACACAGCATTGAACAGCTGTACACATGTTTGAGTAGGTGCCTTTTTTCTTATTCCTGTATTTCCACATGCAGCACTTCTAAAGGCACTGAAGATACTTTGGTGACACAAATGGCAGGTTTCATGGCATTTCCTTGTAAGTGGTAAGCCATCATCAGCTGATGCCTTGTTGCCAGACAAACACATTTTTGAAGTTGCTAGTATGTGACAATGTGCTTGAAAAATCTATTTTTCACCTCAAAGCGCATCATTCATAATCCAGTTTATTTATTATTTCAGTCATAGTTAGTATTTCGTATTTTTGGCTGTCTGCCTGTTTTTTGGAGTCTTATTTGCTCCGCCTTTCTTTTTTGTGTAAAGTACGTTATTTTGTATCCTGGCTTCGGGACCATCAGTAAAGTTCCTTGTTTCACCATCTCTACCTACTGCCTACTGTCAAACCTGCACCGCACCTTGGTCACAACTCACACCAACCCTTACAGAAAATTTAGCCACTATGGACCAGCACGACCGCAGCCTGCAGCAGATCACCGAGAATCTCTGCCAGCTGACGATCGGCGTGCAGAGCCGGGTGGACACCCGACCAGCACCGGCAGCCAGCGGAGCGGAAGCCGCAGCAGCGGCGTCTCCAGTCTCGCCTGCGACATCGCGGGAACCCCGCCTACCACCTCCGGAGAGGTAGGACGGACGTCCAGAGGGCTGCAGGGAATTCCTCACCCAGTGTTCCCTGATATTCAGCCTACAACCCTCCTCCTTCCCAACGGAGCAGGGCCGGGTGGCCTACATTATCACTCTGTTGACGGGTCGGGCCCTTTCCTGGGCTACCGCAGAGTGGGAGAGCCAAACTCCGGCGTGCTCTGATTCCTACCTATTCACCTGGGAGCTATGCAAGGTGTTTGACACCTCTCGGGTGGTGTCGGGGCACGAGGCCGGGTGGCGGCTCACAGCCTGTTGGCAGGGTGACCGTTCGGTGGCAGACTACTCCGTGGAGTTCCGGACCCAGGCTCGATAGGCAGGATGGGAGGAGGCCGCTCTGGTCGTCCTTTACGCTCAGGGGCTATCGGAGGGGATGAAGGATGAACTCTCCTTCAGGGAGCTGCCTGAGTAGTATCGCTAGTATCGGGAGGGGTGCTAGCAAGCCGGAACCGAAACCCCAATTCCAGAGACTTCCAGACTTTTCTCCCCGTCAGGGTTCAGTGGGCCCGCACTGCGTGTTGGGCGCATGCGCTGGTGGATTCTGGAGCTGCGGGAAACCTGATGGACGTGGGGCTGGCCCAAGGGTGGAGCATTCCGTTACTCTCCCTCTCTGAGCCGGTTCCGGTCATGGGCCTGGACGGCCGGCCGTTGGGGTCGGGCTTCATCACCCGGCGCAATGTTCCCGTGCGTGTTTGGGTGGCGGGGGGCTATGGGAGGATATCCAGTTTTTCATTGTGAACTCTCCGGAATGTCCCCTCGTCCTCGGGCACCCCTGGCTGGTCGCCCACAAACCCCGGATAGACTGTTCCATGGGGCGGCTCATCCTGGAGGGCGGCGCTGCCCCCGTCCTGTTCCGGTCTCCACCGACCACTCATCAGCCCAAACCACCGACCTGGCAGGTGTTCCCCGTGAGTTTTGGGATCTGGGGGAGGTGTTTAAAAAGAGGAGTTCCAAGGGCCTACCTCCTCATAGGCCATACGACTGTGCTATCAATCTCCTGCAGAGCGCCATGCCCACACGAGGGCGATTGTTTTCCTTGTCCCGACCGGAGACGCTGACCATGAGGGATTGGGCTTCTTCTTCGTGGGGAAAAAGGACGGTGGGCAGCGGCCGTGCATAGATTACCAGGCGCTCAACGACATCATGGTTAAGAACCGCTATCCACTCCCCCTGATGACAACGGCATTCGAGTCGTTGCAGGGAGCCCGGGTCTTCACCAAGTTGGACTTACGTAATGCCTACAACCTGGTGAGGATTCGGGAGGGGGACGAGTGGAAGACGCCGTTTAACACACCCAGTGGTCATTACGAGTACCAAGTCATGCCGTTTGGTCAATGACGTGCTCCTGGACCTCCTCGACTACAGCGTCTTCGTGTATTTGGATTATATCCTCATATTTTCAAAGGACATGAGTGAACACCAGCAGCACGTTCGGCAGATCCTCCAACGCCTTCTCCATCACCAGCTCTACGTCAAGGCCGAGAAGTGTGTGTTCCACACTGAGACAGTCTCCTTCCTGGGGTTCATCGTCACCCAGGGGGACCTACGGATGGATCCAGCCAAGGTCAGCGCGGTACTGAATTGGCCCCAGCCCTCATCCCTCAAGCAACTACAACGTTTTTTAAGGTTCGCAAATTTTTATAGGCGATTCATTCGCAATTTTAGCTTCCTAGCCGCTCCCCTGAC